>NC_056730.1:224120669-224258169 GCF_019279795.1 Protopterus annectens | reverse complement strand
ATATCTCAGTCTTTATTGGTACTATATCTATATAATGTTATACATATATATGTATCTCCATACATATATATCAATCTATATATGTATATGTTTTATTTTACATATATATATATATATATATGTGTGTGTAAATACCAATCGTTAGTGATTCCACAATGTTTCTTCCCTACTGATATGTTTGAAAAACAACAGAAAATCTTTCAGCTCAGATGGATTAGTGGTACAATACTGTGGCTATGGTGTACAGGGTCTCATGTTCAAGACCTGCAAGGGCTGTATATTTTGTTGCTTGGCAGAATAGAGGCTGATGCAAACAGAGTGATTGAGGCAGTTTTAAACAGTTGTATGTGGGTTTGCATGGGTTTGCGCAATGCTAGGTGATGCCAACAATCAGTTAAACTATTAGGCACTTAAACCATGTAGGTGTCACTTAGTAATGCTTACCAGTGTGCATATCCACTTAGCTGAGCTATCTGCTGGTTAGCATTCATGTTTGAGCAATGCTTAAACCTGCTAAGCATAGCTGAGCATTGCTAACAATTGCTCACAGTTCATTCTTATAAACTATCACACTAATGACTTTATTTATTAAGTGTTTATGATTTCCATTACATGACGTGGCTCTATGTACTTTCATTAAAGTAGCAAGGGGTGTAACTATACTGTATGGGACATGTGTATACATGGGGGGTTCACATTTTATATGCACTCATACTTCCAATTTACACCAGCTGTACTATCCTGGGTGACGAAAATAAATTACCACATATTTTAATATGAAAATAGTACTTTTAACACTGCTTTCCCATGTAAAATTGGATTGCCTGCTGTAGTACTTGAACCGTGCATGCAATCCTGGGACTCTGACCACTACACTATCTTGGTTTGAGGATTTAAGTTGTATATTTTTATTTATCTCCTATTGGATATTAATATTATATTATAATATTAAATGTAGATTTCTGAGGTTTTCAGCCATGTCATCGAGGACTGCTGTCATGACATAATGGCATGCATTTCAGTTTCAGACCTGTATCCTTCAGAACATTCATGCTAATGCATAACCTATTTTATATCCACTTTCTGTCTGTCCTCTGTGCAGATGGAATGACACCAGTGCTCAGGCTGTGGTTGACTACACTGCAGAATGAGTCTGACAGCCCATGCTTTTGTTCATGTAGGATGCAGCCAGGAATGGAATCAGGCTTATGGAGACCTCTATGTATTGCCTTTAAGAGGGCATTACAGACCTGCTTCTTGATCAAGAGGGGAGGGGCAGGTGCTGTACATGCACATGTATACCTATGGGGGGATGGGGGTGATGTTTACACTTCACATGTCTGCAGCCGGTTGCCTATATTGATGGCATATGTGTATGTGGTGTTATTGACCACCACTAGAGAGCAGTGGTCAATATGTGTGTTGCCTCTGGAATTGCAGACACAGGTTTGGAAGGTCTAGTGATTGGCCTTGGTGTATGTATCCAGCTTGCACTCAAAGACAGCTTAGGGTACATCACCTCTGACATTATTTGCTTATGCAGAACAAGGTGTCATGGCTTCCAATAAGGCACCTGTTCCTTCTTGGCCCATCCTGTGATTATTTCCACCTATGATGATAGTTGTGTATTGCTGCTGTCCACCACAGGCATTCAGCCTACCTTGAGGGGGTTGACGCTGTCCTGTCAGGTATTGCTGAGGCCATACAGCTACATAGGTGCCCACATAGTATTGCGGTATGGGCCTGGACACTGCTGCTAGTTCCAACATATGGGACATCCTTCATGCGGGTCTTGCCCCTCTTCCTTGCCTATGCAGGAGATATTACGGAGTTGTGAGGGCTACAGCTTCACAGACAGTAGGTGGGAATACCTCACAGGACAGGATATGTAAAGACAGACCAACAACATGGGGGACAAAGCTCTAGAAATGGGTACATATTGTATGTCATTAGTGCCGTTATATGCCTGGGGGGGTTGCTAGATTGACAGGGTTTATCTGGACATGCATTTACTGAGTGACTTGACATCTGACAGTGATATGCCTCTGACATACCTCTCAACTGGCATGTTGTCCACAGACTGGCCAGAGGTTTGCCTGTTATGTTTGATCTGTTCCTCAAACAACATCTGTTTTTGTGGGGTTGGTAGGATGATGTGAGGATTGTAGTCACTAACTGTTGGCATCCAATGGTGTTCCATACGTCATATCCTTCAGGAATGTTATGTTACAACAACACGTGTAACACCAGCTACTGTTTCAGTTTGTAACACTATTATGTGTGATATGTTCCTCTTTCCGGCCCCCTGTCCCCCAAGTATGTCATGCATTGTCCAGATGTCCTGCACTGTGAGTTGCAGAGGTATGGTATATCATTAATTACCGACTGCACTCCAGTTATCATCCCAGTGACCTAGCAGACTCCTAGTCATGGTATTTGGAAATCTGTACATATGACAGTTATGTATGCCTGGCAATTGTGAACAGACTGACAAGATTATGTAGCAGTGTTGTGTGTAGTTGTTTATTGGGCTGGGTATGGAGAGTAGCAGATGTGAGTACCATATATCCTTTACCTATCTGACTGTGCATGCTGCTATGGCTACTGGCAGTCTATCAGGTCTTTATGCTTGTGGGGGCAGACTGTGAAATGTCCTGTAAGACCTCAGGATTCCCAGTACACTGTGACTTAGGGCAGTATATGTAGGGGTAATGTGTGAGTGACAAGCGGGATATTGTTTCTCACACAGTCATTATACTGTAGTGTTCAGTTTGCTTACTGGTATGTCTCTGTTACTGTGGTGCATTTGGTTGTGGGTATGCACTTTCACACCAATGTCTGTTTTCTAATAGTGTTATATCCCTGTAGAGCCTGTTATACTTGCAAATGCATGTTTACAGCCTCAGAGCTGGATTTGGGTAGTGTTATGTCAGTCTGATTGTAGTTCGAACATTAATTGGTAGCTCAGTGTAGTTTCCCTAATCTTGTATTATGTCCACATATTTGTAGGATGTCCAGTTGTCTGCCAGCTATTTTTGGTCTGGTCCCCATAACTGTTGTGTCTTCCTGACACATCAGTGGGATGATGTGGGGATTGATGTCACTAACTAATGAGAAGCAATTGAGTCCCGGATTTGTTATATTTCAGTCAATATATGTTAGGACATACAGTGTTACTACATGAACACTCTCAGCTTATCTACTCACGTATTTTGGATATGTTCCTATTTTCATGCCTTTGTCTCCCCACTTTGTCAAGCTTTGTCCAGATTCTATGCACTTAGGGGTTCTGAGCATATCTCTCCACTGCCAGGATTTTCACAAAATGTGCAGATGTTTGGCCCATACTTTTGTTTGGTTCCACAATTTATTTGTATTTGTCTGGTAAATCACTGTGATGATCCAAGGATGTATGTCAGTAAATAACGACATAACATTTCAGATTCCATCCTCATATCCTTCAGTAATTGTCTGCTGAAACCCACCCTGTTGCTGTAGTAAATGCCTTCATTTCTAACAGCGATATTTGGAATTTGTCCATATATGTGTCCCATTTCTCCCCCTGTTTTACAGCCTTCGTACAAGTTTCTGCACTAAGAGGTTGAGAGGGATGGTTCTGAGGTATGATTCCACTGCATGTGATATATATATATATATATATATATATATATATATATATATATGTTTTTTCCTTCCTTTATATATTTATATTTGTATATCTGTATTATGTATGTACTTGTCTATATATATATATATATTCATAGGTTCATAGATTAGTTCATAGATTAGTACTACGCTAACTGCCCTTGCGAGCCATTTTAAGCCTAGCCAATTATTCCTTGTGAGACTCAAACACTGCACTTTGTGTTTGTAAGGCAAACACCTTAACCATTAGGCCACCCTCCCAACCCCTCAAAAGACACATATATGTGTGTGTATATGTCTATATGCAACACATGAATAATTCCACAGAGCTTTCTCCCTAATGTTGTATGCCTCTATTGCATGATATGTTTGAAAAAGCAACATTAATTCCTACAGCTCAGATGGTGTAGTGGTACATTGCTTTGACTATAGTGTACAGGGTCACGTGTTTTTTGTTAATGTTAAATGACCAGAATGTATGATATGTTTGTTAAAGCATTGCAGATTTTTCACAGCTCAGATGGTGCAGTGGTATGTTGCTGTGCGTGTAGAGCACAGCATCCCATATTCAAAACTTGATAGGATTGATTTTTTTGCTTGGCAGAACAAGGTCTGATGGATACAGAGTGATTAAGGCACCTTTAAGGAGTTGTAAGTGGGTTTTCATGGGTTTGCAGGATGCTAAGTGATGCCAAGTTACGGTTAATCAGATTTATCTTTACTTAGGGCCACTTATTCCCGCTTACCCCCATGCTAATTTCTTTAAAAAAAAAGAAAAAAAGGTGATAGGAAAATGGTGAAAAAAGGAGCATGCCGAGGGAAGTACAGTATGAAAGTTAGCTAGGTATGTGCAGGACTGGAGTAGGAAAGGTCCATAGCTGTCCATTTTTTCTACAGCAGCAGATGTAATTTTTACAGAATTTGAAGGTGAATTTGGACACTTGAACCCCTGAGAGAGGGGTGAGGACAACAGTAATGTTTTGTCAAGCCAGATGGACCAGATTACATCTGTCCAGTTAATACGTGTGTGAAATGGACTGCTATGTATGGGGCATATATTTTTTGGGGGGAACAGATGCCCTGATTTGTTTTTAAGGTGAGAGTGGGATGTTGGGGAAGGATAGTAGGTATATTTGCGGAGGTAAGTTGGGTAGGAAGGCAGACAAGACAGTCAAGACTGCAGACAGGGGCGGTATATGGAGAACATTGATATCTGTGCAGTAACTGAGACCTGGTTCAAAGCTCCAGAGAGCACCCCTGCAATACCAGGCTACAACTCATACCACACTTTTCGACCACCAAACCAGGACCAAAACACTAAAGGTGGAGGAGTGTCCATAATCAACAAGGATATTAACAACTCCAGGCTGGTTGCCCAACACAATACATCTGAAATTCTCCAGGTGCAATTAACACTAGGTAAGACTGCAATACAAATTGTAGCTTGCTACAGATCCCCCATCATTCCCCAAGCTTCTCACTACACACTGGAAAACATTAAGATGCAACCAAACACCCTAATACTGCCATTAACTGAGGAAACTACTTTTGTACCCACACATTTGCTCAACGGTTCTTGGAATTCATAAATTAAAATGCCCTAGAGCAACTAATTCATAGTCCCACCAGGGGTACCAATATTCTAGACCTGGTAATTACCAATATGGGAGATCGATGCTCCACACCAGTGGTCACCCCTCGTTAGTGAGATCAGATCATACGCTAATCACCCTTGACATCCACATCCCACCCCAATCCCCTTTTAAGGAAACCTCCATTAAAAACTTCTCCAAAGCCAACTTCATGCTTCTCAAGTCAGAAGTAACAAACTTTATGACACTCATGCAGATGGGAACTGGAAGTTCAACTGCTGAATCCTACACTAAGGTGCTGTATAAGCATATTCACTTGTGCGTGGACCAAGACATCCCAAATAGAACCAAGACACTGTCCTCTAAAAAAAGGCAGCCAATCTGGTGGTTCCCTGCAAACAGAAGGAAGAAACTGTTGCCGAAAAGAGGAAGAACCCATGATTCAAAAAACACCCTCACCACCCTCAGTAGAAAGCTGAGATCCCTCATAAAATCTTCTAAAGCTAGTTACGAAAACAAATTTCCAAAGATTCCAAAGACAACCACAAGGTATTCTATATCTATGTCAAGAATCTAAATGGCAATACTCAGATCTGCTCTAAGCTACAGCAGAATGGCACAAAATATACTGAGCCCAAGGATATTTCCAATATCCTGGCAGATAGATTCAGTGCCACCTTCACCCCCCTTTCACTCCCTAAAGGGCCCATCTCAATACCAAAAGAATGCCAAGGTCTGGTAATCATGGCCACTCAGGTAAAAAATGCACTCTACAAAGCCAAGAATACAGCATCCATGGGACCAGGTGACTTCCTGGGCTGTGTACTGCATGAACTACAAAATGAACTGGCACCTCACCTATGTGTCATGTTTAATCATAGTCTCACCTCAGGCTTCATGCCTAAAGAGTGGGCACAGATACAGTCATCCCACTCCACAAGGGGATCCACTTTGGATCCTGGGAACTACTGTCCATCAGGCTGACAAACTTGATCTGCAAGGCCATGGAACGTATTATCATGGAACTTATAAATAAAGACATTGGCAACCTTCAAACACTGGACCCCATCCAGTTTTGGTTTATGAAGGGCCAATCCTGCCACCTGAACCTGATTGACTTCTTTGAATCAGTCTCCAGAGCTGTGGACGAGGGTAAGGTGGTTCACACAGCCTACTTGGACCTTGCCAAGGCTTTCAACACTATCCCCCACTCTGGAATCATAGATAAACTTACTAAGCTGGGCATTAATCCCTACATCACTCAATGGATTGCAAACTGGCTTACTGATAGAACACACACTGTAAAAGTAGCCAACTCCAAATCCAGCTCCAGACAAGTGACAAGTGGTGTACTGCAGGGTTCTGTCATAGGACCACTCTTGTTTGGCATCTACTTCTTTGAAGTACAGGCAAACGCTAAGGGAATCTGGCTTAAAAAGTTTGCAGATGACTGCAAGCTGGGAGCCATTACTGAATCCCCAAATGATGTGGATATACTACAAAAGGGCCTTACCAAAACAGATGCCTGGTGCCAGAGCCATAGGCTCAAGCTAAATGCCAAAAAATGTATAGTTGTCCCCTTTGGGAAAAAACACGTACCTGTGAACTACCACATAGTTGGCAGTACACTAAACACCGAAAGTGTAATAAGAGATCTAGGGACACAGGTGGACAGTGGTCTCAACTTTGATAACCACATTGCCACAACAGTTAGAAAATCCTTCTACATGGCACACCTCATCACTAAGGGTTTTTCATCCAGAAAAAAAGGAGGTCATTGTCTCTCTGTACTCATCCCTCATTAGACCAATTACAGAATACAATGCCCCATTTGGTATCTACCTCACAAGACATCTACAACAGCTAGAAAGGCCACAGAAATACCTCACAAAAAGAATCACAGGCCTAAAGCAGATGCCTTATGCTGACCGTTTAAAGAAACTCCAGCTATACTCTGTCACATAACGCCTACTCAGAGGCAATCTTTGCCTAACATACAAGGCCATGTCAAACCCAGAGTTGTTGGACATGCTACACTTAAAGAAATCCCAGTCATTCTGAGCCACACGCTCCAGGGATCTTAACCTTGTCATCATGATGAATAGAACATTCTGGATGGATAGGTTCCTGACCCAGAGACTTCCCATACTCTGGAATAGGCTGCCCATACACGTCAGGCAGAGCACCTCAATGGCCCTTTTCAAGACGAACCTTGATGATTGGATGGGAGATAGGAAACTCACCCCAGGGATCACATCAGTAGCCCAGCTAGACAGGGGTCCAGGAAATTAAATATTTGTGGGAAGCAATAACCAGGGAATCATTATGGATAGGCTTGTATAGGCCCTAATAGGCCCTAGGGCTTACAGCCTAGTACCTACCTATGAACCTGTGAATCTATGAACCTATGTGGGGGGTAAACACCTTGGATGAGGAGGGTGGTTGGGAGTCAGATGACCATGATCCCCCAAATGGATACAGTGGGACTGAGGTCCCCACTCATGGGCAGTCACCACTGCACCTTCATGGCCCCAAAGGTGGTTGTGCTTTGGGCTGGACAGGAAGGGCAGGCTGACCCTCAAGATGCACCAAGTGGCCCTCATTTTGGTGCAGCTGTCCACCAAACTCCTTTTGGATGGCGCTATGCACCAAACCCCGGATCTGGCTATGGGTGACTTTTTCCTGTCCGAGCCCGCTCCCAGGGGGGATGGGCCCTGTTCCCTGAGGCAGTTCCACCTGAAGGTGGTGCAAGACCAGCAGATGAGGAGGTCCTGGGTTGGGTCCCAGATGCGCTGGAGCCTGGTGCCACTGTCAAATGAGGTGAGACAGGCGGATCTTCCGGATCTGCTTTCCCAGACATGCTATGGTGTTGAGGTTTTACAAAATATGTTGGTTAGTCATGAACAACATGTTTCAAGATTAGTTATTACAGCATGCATGGGTGTTCCAATTGACCCCATAAAACAGATTTGAAACAGTTGCATAGCAAACAGAACACTTGCATATATGGAACCACAGTAGGCATTATAATGGCATGCAAGTTACATTGATAGCAACAGGCCACCAATGATAGTATTTGAATGGGAAACATTAATAATCAAACAATTTAATATTTGTAGAACAATAGGACACATGTCCCAACAACAGGTTTGGAGAAAAACATACCCATTGATTATGTGTATGAGTTATTGGTGCAGATAGGGTGGGGGAGATAGAGAGAGATGTCAATTAACAATTGTATAGGCTTCAGTTGTTCACAACTGTACTGATCATTACTCTTCTCATTACTCTCCAGGTATGACCTAATTTTACATCTACCTATGGTCTGGGGTTGGGCAGCAGAATGTTTGTACACAGTGTATTACTAAAGCCTTCTTAAAGCTAATACATACATTTCCTTACCTGGCAGACCTGTGAAGGAAATATTTGTTAACACTACCTGACTGTTTCTACACATATTCACATATTCAAGGTTACATATGTGACATTGACATGGGGTGCCCTGCACTCATGCTGTGTATATGTGCTACTGCCATACTCTGCTTGGATTTCTATCTATCACCCTGAGTATTGGCAGCGGTGACCACTAGTCATGACAGTGTGACACTTGAGGGGCATTTATCGGAAGAAACCACTTGTTATATGTACTTATCATGCTGTCATTTTCAGCCTTGGGGTAGGACAGTGGAAGTGTTGTACATAGTGTATTAGTACAGCCTTGTTACAGCTAATAGAAATGTTTCCTTACCTGTGGAAGAAATTTCTGTTAACACTAACTGACTGTTTCTATTCATATTCACATATTCTTGGTTGAAATTATGCATACATTTTACTACCACTCATGGGATTCAAACTGTGCTTGTTTGTGCTAAAAGGTACAACAAGGTTGTGTTTCATCACAATGAGCTATTGAAGAACTGCTGTTTCTTGCTTGACTGTTTTCTGCCTAATACTCTCTTGGTTGGACAATCTGACCTTGTAATTCTGACATTCATGCATGGCAGATAGTACTTGTATATTAATACTTTGACATATTACAATCTTAAAAGAAATGGTTAACACAATGCACTGCTGTAGGAGATACAGTATAATACTTTACACATTACTATTCAGGGATCAGATGTTGGTGCATGGAACATTTCGTATAGTTGATTTCCTGTTTTACAGCTCCACAATCTTTGTCAGATGAGCCTCATTTAATTCATGCTGTCAGAGCCATAGTTGCTGTGCGGGACCTGTACTCATTTAGATTCATACCAACACATACCAAAGTAAGCAGAACAGTCTGGGGCTTTTAGTTGGATTGAAGAGTACTGAGACTTTTATTGATAAATATCCTGTATATCACTATTATTCTGCTAACGTCATTTATTCATTACACACAGTACACATTTTGACCTACTGGCAGTTGACATTCTACTCCTTTCTATTTATTTTCCCTGAATACTGCAAGCTAGATTTGTACTCACCAGCCTCCCTGTGCAGCCTTAGCAACCTGCTTGCATGGGCGTCTATGTTCACAGCCCTCTCATGTGCAGCTGTACAGGAGATAAAGAAACATTTATGCATGCCTATCAATCACATACACAGGCTGAACTTTGGTAAACAACAATTGATGCTGATACTTACACACTTCTGGGACATTCTGTGCACTTGGATCTTGAGTCCACTGGTCCAGGAGCTCCCTCTTCCTATGCTTGAGGTTGGAGAAATGGTTCCAGACCAGCTCACCAGTTCAAGGGATGCCAGTAGCACTGGTGAGATCACATGCGAGAAGATCTCAGGCCTCCGCTTTGTATTGTGAGCCCTGGTACTGGCCCTGCAGCAGTCTCTCCTCATGGTCTTTCACTAGGAGTCCAACCATGACCCTGGACTCCTGAGTGCCCCAGTCCTGTGGCCGAAAGCTAGATTCCTCTCCTACGCCAGTCATAGTGCCTGCAAAGATGAGCTACAACCGGTTATGGCTGTATTCCTGCCTGTGAGATTTAAATAGAGCCAACTTCCTGCCATTTGGCATCATTGGACTATTTTAAATATGTTGAGCTAAGCTAAGCAATGCACCCACTTAACTAAGGTTGGCAGTACTTAAAGGGTTAGATGTTGAGCACTGCTTACCAATGTGCAAATCTGTTTAGCTAGGCTACTCATCGCTTAGCATTTACATTTAATCAATGCTTACACCAGCTTAGCATAGATGAGCACTACTTAGTATTGCTCAGATTTCATTGTATAGAGTATCAGGATTGTAGAACTGATTCATCATTTTTGACATATTATAATTTTATGTTTACTTTCCATGATATCCCCTATGTACTTTCATTAAATTATATTCTTGTGTGACTATACTGTACGGGGCACTTGTGTTTATATGGGGGTTTCACATCTTTTCTAGACTGAAACCTCACTTTTGGAACTGTTACACTACCCTGGTTGACAAATATTATTTACTACCTCATTTAATAAAACAAACACATTTTGATACTGCTTTCCCATGTAAAAGTGGACAGATTTCATTGGAGCTCGAACCATGCATGTAAAGTGGAAGCTCTAACCACTACACTGCCTTACCTTGACAGTTGCAGCTGTATATTTCTGTTTGGCTCCTTGGGATATTTAAGCTATGCTAAGCACAGCTGTGCAATGCGCACACGTGCTCAGCTACATTTAAACTTTACTTGGGATGGAAAAAAAAAATAAAATTGATTTTAATTTTCTTCTCACTTTAGGATATGCACATACCTCTTAGCCTTTTTGGAAGGACATCTGGACAACTACATCATGCATGGGGGACTCTGGCCAGAACTGAGGGCACTTTTTAATTGTTTCCTCTTGGGAACATAATGGTGTTGAGTTATTTGGTATACCAACTTGTACACTGGCATACTGATCTGGAATCCTGTTCTGGTCTATATTGTGAAGTGGTGTGCCTGTCTGTTTCCTACTTTTCAGTGTCCGTGGACACTGTTATCATTTCCATTTGTATCTGCGGACACTGTTGATGGTTTTCAAAATGCCATGATGGCACTTTCTGAGTGCAGGGGGTGTGTTAACTGCGCAAGCTGGGAGCTGCCCCCTGTACTCATTCACAGTTCATGTCCTTATAGGTAGAACAGGAGTGCACCTTCATGAATATGCAAGACGCCAAGCTATGCTATACGGATATGAACCACTCCCTGCAAGAATAGTGCTGTTCTTGCATGGAGCTTATTGTATCCAGGGGACTATGCCTACTAAAGTGGGTTATAAATTCAAAATCACTGACATGGGCTGCAGTTACGACCATTGCAAGGTAATGAAAGGGTTAAGAATTCTAATGTAATCTGTGTAACACAGAATGTGGATAATCTGCTACCGTTCGGTACAGAAACAATAGAAAAGATTGAAATAGGCAGCACAAGGGTGATCCTGATAGTAAAAAAGAGTGTTCAGTTTATTTTGTGTATCAGAAGGATGGTTCAAGACAACAATGATTTAGTATTAATGTGTCGAGTATAGTTTTAGAGTATTAGGTTACACTTTTTCCCTAACTGTTATATTTCAGATTTGTAAGTAGTAACACATGTAAATGCTTTTTGACATTTCCTTAATCTGGAACTGTGGTTTTGTTTAAAGGAGAATGTCACACTTCACCTTGTCAGTCCCATTATCACAAGGTGGTAAAACATTAGCAGAATTTGTTTTGAAAGATTTACATTTTGATGCCAATAGAATCTTTAAAAGACAGAGTAGGAACTTTTCAGTTCCTCAGTTAAGGCAGTATTAAGCAAACTAAATGATGACCATTTCATAGTAGCTATTGGAAAAGCTCTCACAGACTCTGCCACAGCATGCTGTAAGGGAAAGGTTAGTTTGTTTTTGCTTTCTGGTATTGTGTATTGCTTCATTGCCATCTTCTAGTTTATATATTTTATACATTTTGATTTAATTTCTTGATACTGTGCTTTACTTGTATTCTGCTTTTAATTGTATATTTAAACTAGGAAAGAGACCACATCTGTATCTCTTATGAGTCATACAGAAATTAGAAGAGGTCAGTTAAGGTTAATTTCCTGTGAACTGAAGGTGGAGCTAGGATCCAAACCTTTTATTTAAGGGATAAAATAAAACATTTCAAGGCTTTACTGAAAAAAGCTCACCCAGACACTGCCACAGCTTGGTGTAATGGAAAGGATAGTTTATATTTGCTGTCTTGTATTTTGTATTGCTTCATTCTTTTCTTCTATTTTATATTTGTGATTTATTTTTTACACTGTGTTTTACTTGTATTTTGCTTTAAATTGCATACTTAAACTAAGAAAGAGACCACAAATGTGTATCTTGTGAGTCACACAGAAATTGAGGTTACACTCATTCTTCCACCTTGTTGTTATTGTATTTTTAAATTCAACTGTATTTCTAATTGCCTGCCCTTTATGTTAATTTGGCCACATGTCTCCTTCCCTCTCCTCTTTCAATGGCTATTGTGAAGAAGCACAAAATTATCATTTTGTGAAATCAGTCCCCTTCAGCTATTTAAATTTTTTGGCTAGCTCACTGTATTCCACACAGCCAGAATACAAAGTGCCCACTCCCTTCAAATCTATCTTGGTCTTTTAAAATTAGTGGTTCTCCACTTAGTTAGCTAAAGCTTTAGTTACCCGCTCTTTCATAGGTTCATAAGTAGGTACTAGGCTATTGGCCCTAGATCCTATACAAGCCTAGACAAAAAGGCACCCTGGCTTTCGCCACCCAAGAAAATTATTTTCTTGTGCCCCTGCCAAGCAGAGCCACAGAGGTGATCTCCGGGGGGAATCTTCTATTTCCTATCCAATCATCAAGATTTTTCTGGAAGAGTGTTAATGAGGAGCTTTGTTTGATATAGATAGGTAGCTTGTTCCAGAGTATGGGAAGTCTCTGGGACAAGAATCTATCCCTCCAGCATGTTCTATTTATTGTGGTGACAAGGTTTCGGACCCTAGAGCATGTAGCTTGGAGTGATTGGGATTTTTTTAAGTCAAGCATGTCTAACAGCTCTGGGTTTGACATAGCTTTGTATCTTAGGCAGAGATCGCCTCTGAGTAGGTGATATGTGACGGAGTAAAGCTGGAGCTTTTTTAGACAGTCTGCGTAGGGCATCTGTTTGAGGCCGGTAATCCTCTTTGTGAGGTATTTCTGCAGCCTTTCCAGTTGTTGTAGATGTCTTGTGAGGTACAAACCAAAAGAAGCATTGTACTCTATAATGGGTCTAATGAATGATGAGTAGAGGGGAACAATGACCTCTTTTTTGCTGGATGAGAAACCTTTTGTGATGAGGTGTGCCACGTAGAAGGATTTCCTGACTACTGTGGTGATGTGAATATCAAAGGCGAGACTACTGTCCACCTGTGTCCCAAGGTCTCTTATCACACTTTCAGTGTTAAGTAGACTACCACCTATGTGGTAGCTCATGGGTACAGAGTTTTTACCAAAGGGGATGACATTGCACTTTTTGGCATTGAGCTTGAGGCCATGGCTTTGACACCAAGCATCTGTCTCAGTGAGGCCCTTTTGTAGGATGTCCACATCGTTAGGAGATTCAATCATGGGTCCTAGTTTGCAGTCATCTGCGAACTTCATTAACCAAACACCTTCTGTGTTAGCCTGTACTTCAGAAAAGTAGATACCAAACAGGAGAGGACCCAGTACTGAACCCGGTGGTACTCCACTTGTCACTGGTCTGGTCAGATTTGGAGTCTGCTACTTTCACAGTGTGGGTTCTGTCAGTGAGCCAGTTGGCAACCCATTTTCTGACATAAGGATTTATACCTAGTTTAGTGAGTTTATCTATAATTCCAGAGTTGGGGATGGTGTCAAAAGCCTTGGTGAGATCTAGATAGGCTGTGTGAGCCACCTTACCCTCGTCTACGGCATTGGTGACTGCTTCAAAGAAGTCAGTCAGGTTTAGGAGACATGATCTGCCTTTTACAAACCCAAACTGAGTGGGTCCAGAGTTTGGAGATTATCAATGTCTTTGTTTATAAGATCCGTGATGATATATTCCATGGCCTTGCAAACCAGGCTCATTAGGCTAATGGGGCAGTAGTTCCCGGGGACAATGGTGACTCCCCCTTTATGGCGTGGGATAACCATTACTGTGCACCATTCAGTGGGCACAAAGCCTGAGATGAGGCTATGCTTGAACATGGTACTTAGGTGGGGTGCCAGTTCATTCTGTAGTTCATGTAGCATGAGCCTGGGATGTTGTCAGGTCCCATGGATGCTGTGTTCCTGGCTTTAGAGAGTGTGGTGTTTACCTGTGCAGCCGAGATTACAAGAACTTTGCATTCTTCCGGTATAGAAATGGGTCATATAGGGGGTGGAGGGGGGTAATGTTAGCACTGAACCTATCTGCCAGGATGTTGGCAATATCTGTTGGTTCTGTATATTTAGTGCCATTGTGCTGTAACTCACAGCAGATCTGAGTGTTGCCATTGAGATTCTTGACATGGCTATATAATGCTTTGTGGTTGTGTTTAGAATCATTGTCGATTTTGTTTTCATAACTAGCTTTGGAGGATTTTATGAGGGATATCAGCTTCTTACTGAGGCTGACTGGGGAGTTCTTCCAGTCATGGGAATTTACTCTTTTTTTGCAACAGTTTCTTTCTTCTGTTGTAGATTTTGTTTATGGCAGGAGACCACCAGATTGACTTTCTTTTTTTGGAGGATAGCATCTTGGTTCTGTTAGGGATAGCATGATCCATGCACTCATGCAAGTCCTTATAAAGTACATTTGTGTAGGATTCAGCAGTCATACCTCTATCGACAGTCTGCATGGGTGTTGTGAAGTTTGCCACTTCTGTCTTAAGAAGCATGAAGTTGGCTTTGGAGAATTTTTTTACAGTGGCTTCCCTGATGGGGGTGGGGGCAGGATGTGGATGTCTAGGCTGATTAGTTTGTGGTCGGATCTGACCAATGAAGAACTGACCTTTGGTGTGGAACACCGGTCGTCCATGTTGATAATGACCAGGTCTAGGGTATTGATGCCCCTGGTGGGGGTGTGGATAAGTTGATTCATGGCGTTGGAATTTATGAATTCCAGAAAATGTTGAACAAAAGAGTTGGTACATGAGTAGTTTTCCCAATTAATGGTGGGGCAGTTGAAATCACCCATTATTAGGGTGTAGGGTTGTACTCTAATATTTTCCAGTGTATCAAGAAATGAGGAGTGAGAATCTGGGGCATGGTGGGGGATCTGTAGCAAGTTAAAATTTGGATTGCGGTCTTGCCCAGAGTTGGTTGCACTTGGATAATCTCGGATGCATTATGGTGAGCAACTAGCCTGGAGTTGTGGGTATCCTTAATGAATATGGACACGCCTCCACCTTTAGTGTTTCGGTCCAGGTTAGGTGGCCAAAAGGTGTGGTATGAATTATAGCCTGGTAATGCAGGAGTGCTCTCTGATGCCTTGAACCAGGTCTCTGTCACTGCACAGATGTCGATGTTCTCCATTTTAAGGAGTGCCATGAGTGAATGCATTTTGAGGTTTAGATTTCTAGCATTGAGTAGCATTACTCTCATATTTTGCTTGTTTGTACCTGCTACGGTGGTGAATTTGTCATTTGAACCTTGCCTATAAAAGGCACTATAGGGGTGGCAAGAGCCTTAGCCAGTATCTGGAATCCCAAAGGTGACAGGTACAGGCCATCTCATGCAAAGCATTGTGGTCTGTCAATCATGTCATCCCAGGCAGACAGATACTGGATCCCCTTAGAATGACACCAGAAGCTTTGCCAATTGGTGAAGTCCATCATTTTATCCTTGTACTGTGGTATCATTCTGGGGGATGGCAGGATGCTACTCAGGGCTAGGGTCATACCTGCCTGAGCTGCAAGATCGGAGAGCTCCTCCATGTCTCATAGGTTCATAGGTTCATAGGTAGGTACTAGTCTATCAGCCCTTTGGCCTATACAAGCCCAGCCAAAAAGGTACCCTGGCTTTTGCCACCCAAGAAAATTATTTTCCTGTGCCACTGTTGAGCAGAGCCACAGAGATGATCCCCAGGGTGAATTTCCTATTTCCCATCCAATCATCAAGATTTTTCTTGAAGAGTGCTAATGAGGAGCTTTGTTTGATATAGATAGGTAGTTTATTCCAGAGTATGGAAAGTCTCTGGGAGAGGAATCTATCCCTCTGCCACGTTCTGTTTATTGTGGTGACAAGGTTTAGGTCCCTAGAGTGTGTAGCTTGGAGGGTTTGGGATTTCTTTAAGTGGAGCATGTCCAACAACTCTGGGTTTGACATAGCTGTGTATGTTAGGCAGAGATCACCTCTGAGTAGGCGATATGCGACAGAGTAAAGCTGGAGTTTTTTGAGACGGTCTGCATAGGGCATCTGTTTGAGGCCGGTAAATCTCTTTGTGAGGTATTTCTGCGGCCTTTCCAGTTGTTGTAGCTGTCTTGTGAGGTACGTACCAAAAAGGGCATTGTACTCTATAATGGGTCTAATGAGTGATGAGTAGAGGGGAACAATTACCTCTTTTTTTCTGGATGAGAAACCTTTTGTGATGAGGTGTGTCACGTAGAACGATTTTCTGACTACTGTGGTGATGTGATTATCAAAGGAGAGACTACTGTCCACCTGTGTCCTAAGGTCTCTTATCACACTTTTGGTGTTAAATATACTACCGCTTATGTTGTAGTTCATGGGTACAGAGTTTTTCCAAAGGGGATGACAATGCACTTTTTGGCATTGAGCTTGAGGCCATGGCTTTGACACCAGGCATCTGTCTCAGTGAGACCCTTTTCTAGGATGTCCACATCATTAGAAGTTTCAATTATGGCTCCTAGTTTGCAGTAATCTGTGAACTTCATTAGCCAAAGACCTTCTGTGTTAGCCTGTACTTCAGAGAAGTAGATACCAAACAGGAGAGGACCCAGGACTGAACCCTGTGGTACTCCACTTGTCAATGGTCTGAAGTCGGATTTGGAGTCTGCTACTTTCACAGTGTGGGTTCTATCAGTGAGACAGTTGGCAACTCATCTTGTGACATAGGGATTTATACCTAGTTTAATGAGTTTATCTATAATTCCTGAGTGGGGGATGGTGTTGAAGGCTTGGCAAGATCTAGATAGGCTGTGTGAACTACCTTACCCTTGTCTACAGCTTCGGTGACTGCTTCAAAGAAGTCTATCAGGTTTAGGAGACATGATCTGCCTTTTACAAACCCGAACTGGGTGGGGTCCAGAGTATGAAGATTAACAATGTCTTTGTATATAAGTTCCATGATGATATGTTCCATGGCCTTGCAGACCAGGGTCGTCAGGCTAATGGAGCAGTAGCTCCCAGGGTCTGTGGTTGCTCCCCCCTTGTGGAGTGAGATAACCATCACTGTGCGCCATTCAGCAGGCACAAAGCCTGAGGTGAGGCTATGATTTAACATGGTACTTAGGTGGGGTGCCAGTTCATTCTGTAGTTCGTGTAGAACGCAGCCTGGGATGTTGTCTGGTCCCATGGAAGCTGTGTTCTTGGCTTTGGAGAGTGTATTTTTTGCCTCTGCAGCTGTGATTACAG
Source organism: Protopterus annectens (assembly GCF_019279795.1). Taxonomy (NCBI): domain Eukaryota; kingdom Metazoa; phylum Chordata; order Ceratodontiformes; family Protopteridae; genus Protopterus; species Protopterus annectens. The sequence goes on along the minus strand of NC_056730.1, from coordinate 224,240,401 downwards.
GAACCTTGCATTCTACCAGTATAGAGATGGTCTCTTTAGGGGGTGAGAGGGGGGGTAAAGTTAGCACTGAACCTATCTGCCAGGATGTTGGCAATATCAGTTGGGTCTGTATATTTAGTGCCATTGTGCTGTAACTCACAGCAGATCTAAGTGTTGCCATTGAGATTCTTGACATAGCTATAGAATGCTTTGTGGTTGTCTTTAGAAGCAGTGGCGATTTTGTTTTCAAAACTAGCTTTGGAGGATTTTATCAGGGATCACAGCTTCTTACTGAGGCTGACCAGGGAGCTCCTCCACTCATGGGATTTTACTCTATTTTGCAACAGTTTCTTCCTTCTGTTGTACAGTTTGTTTATGGCAGGGGATCACCAGAGTGGCTTCCTTTTTTGGAGGATAGCGTCTTGGTTCTGTTTGGGATAGCATGATCCATGCACTCATGTAAGTGCTTATAAAGTGAAATTGTGTAGGATTCAGTAGTTGTAACTGTATTGTCCATCTGCATGGGTGTCATGAAGTTCACCACTTCTGTCTTAAGAAGCATGAAGTTGGCTTTGGAGAAATTTTTTACCATGGTTTCCTTAATGGGGGGGGGGGGGTGGGAGCAGGATGTGGATATTTAGCATAATTAGCTTATGGTCGGATCGGACCAATGAGGCATTGACTTCAGGTGTGGAACACTGGTCACTCATGTTGGTAATGACTAGATCTAGGATATTGTTGCCCCTGGTGGGGGTGTGGATAAGTTGATCCAGGGCATTGGAGTTTATGAATTCCAGAAAGCGTTGAGTGAAGGAGTTGCTACATGAGTAGTTTCCCATTTAATGATGGGGTAGTTGAAATCGCCCATTATTAGGGTTTTTGGTTGAACCCTAATATTTTCCAGTACATAAAGAAAAGAGGAGTGGGAATCCTGGGGCATGGTGGGTGATCTGTAGCAATCTACAATTTGGATTGCAGTTTTGTCCAGATTTAGTTGTACTTGGATAACCTCAGCTGCATTATGCTGAGCAACTAACCTGGAGGTGTGGACATCCTTAATGAATATGGACATGCCTCCGCCTTTGGTGTTGCGGTCCAGGTTACATGACCGAAAAATGTGGTATGAGTTATAGCCTGGTAGTGCAGGCATGCTGTCTGGATCCTTGAACCAGGTCTCAGTCACTGCACAGATATTGATGTTCTCCATTTTAAGGAGTGCCTTGAGTGAGTGCGTTTTGAGATTTAGACTTCTAGCATTCAGTAACATCACCCTCAGTTTTTGCTTGCCTGTTCCTGTTACGGTGGTGAATTTGTCATTTGAACCTTGCCTAAAAAAGGCAGTATAGGGACGGCAAGAACCTTAGCCAGTATCCGGAATCCTAGGGGTGACAGGTGCAGGCCATCTCTTCCCAAGCATCGTGGTCTGTCGACCATATCATCCCAGACAGACAGACAGATACTGGATCCCTTTAGAATGGCACCAGAAGCTTGGTGATGGCAGAATTCTACTCAGGGCTAGATTCATACCTGCCTGGGCTACAAGATCAGAGAGCTCTTCCATGTCTCCTTTCATGTAGTCCAGGGAGGTAAGTCTCAGGTCATTCACACCGACATGGACAATGACAGAGTCATATTTGTATTTGTTGTGGAGTGACCTGAGAGCATGGGTTATGTGGCGGATCCTGGCACCTGACAGGCAGCTGACAGTAACCTTCTCCTTGTTTAGCCTGGTGAGTGGGACATCAGTGTGCCTGACTATTGAGTTACCTATGACTAGTGTGTTGGGTATGTTGTTTTGCCTTATTGGCTGTGATTGAGTGGCACACTGAGTCTGCAGGCTATTTGTCATTTGGTTTGTGTCAGGGGGGGGGTGGAGGTTGCTTGCATTTCTGCTTTGAAGGTCTCTGTTGCTTGAGCAGATTATTATTGAGAGCCTCCGTGAAAGTTTTTGTGTTTTTTTTGTGTGGATTTTGGTAGTGTAGATTTAGTGAGACTATGTGATGAGTGTGGTGTGGTGCAAGTGTTTACCATCTCCACTTGACTGTCAAGTTCAGTCTTGATTGGATAAAGCTTTGCCTCCAGTTTGGCTAGATAAGTGCATCTCTCACAGGTTTTAGTGTTGGGTGGTAGGAGGAGAGGATTGTCTGTGTACGAGGCAATTTCTGCATTTCCCCAAGATGCCAAGATTCATCAGATAGACAGGAGAGAACACTAGGAGCTGACACTTGAACATGCCTGAATAAAAAACTATTTTCCTCTAGATAAGTGAGGAAAGTGAGTACAAGAGCTGTTTTTCTCTAAGCAAGTGAGGAAAGTAAGTACCAAAACTGTTTTCCTCTATGTAATGAGGAAGGTTGAGTACTGTAGTAATTAGTAGGTTATTTAGTGCTTACAAGTTCTGAACAAGTGCTGATCACAAATAAGCAAATTCAAGTACTAAAACTAAGAATCTGTATCTGGACTAAACTAGTTACAGGAAAGGGGGGAAACAACTGCAAATGCAGGCTTTTAAATCAGAAAGTTGAGAGGAATGGAAAAACTGCCCAAACGGCCAATAACTTCAATTTCTGGGCCACAACCACTCCTTATGTGGTAGACAGGTTACCTAGTGCTTGCCACTCCCACTGATAAGCTAGAAAGCTTCCCTCCAACACAGAAAGCTTGGGGGGGGGGGGCTCAGAAGCTTACATACAGTCCTGGCTACAGCAAATCTGAATCTGGACTAAACAGCAGTAAAAACAATTCAAATGCAGTGCAAGCTAGCACACTTGAGTATGTAGCAATGTTAGACCAAACAGTTTAAAAAATGCAATTAAATTAAAAATGACTAAAAACAAGTGCAGAAGGAGTCTATTAGGTAGAATGAGGTAAAGAGATGGGACTGGGGGAGTGTCCCAGAACAAATCTACAGTGGGGGCGGGCAGCTGCAAAAGCCTCCAAATTTAAACAACAACACAGGAATAGGGAGGGTGGGTATGAGAAAACCAACACCTTCAGCAGAGATCTGAAAAACTATACAGTGAAGCAAAAATAACAGTGTCAGTCTCTTTTCATGTAGTCCAGGGAGGTACGTCTCAGGTCATTTACACCAATACTCAGTTTAATGCACACAGCAAGTCTTAAGATATTAACCCATTTTTGCTATTGTATCTTTAAAATCTGCAAAATTTACTTGAAGACCACCAATAACTGGATAGCCCACATTTTGCCTCTTGGTAGTCATATTGGGAGTAATGCATCTGTTTTGCTACTTGTAAGAGAAGGAGCATAGGGACATTATTTCTTGGAGACAGCTGATCATCAGAAAGCCTAATAATGGAATCACAGGTGCCGACTTGGAATTTGTGCTTATTTTTTTGCTCCTGGTGAGAGAGAGAGAGCAGAATGCATTGATTCCAGACTGTTTCTGATTGGAGAGTGAGTGTCTGTGTTTGACCTTTCTGATTGGTCTGGTTGCTACAACAGGCTTACTGACCCTTACATCATCTGGTACAAGACTGTTGACAACCAAAGGGCCTATGGACAGCTTCTCATCTTGGAGGTGATGCTACTGTTTTCCTTTTGTTATGGGAAGAAGCAATGGAGCATTGTATCCCAGTAGCATGAAAGGTATGGTGAGACCAGTACTAGTAGTAGTCATGCAGTCGCCATTCAGGTGAATCCCCTCCTTTCATATTTTTGACAAGATAATTATTTAATTTCAGTAATTACTGCCTTATTTGCTTCTGTCTAGCCTAACTTCAGAATATCTGCCTGAATACTTCATCTATAAATCATCAGGGCCTACTTATTATTTTTTCCCTGAAGTGTTTGGCATTGTCTGTATAGATGCAGACACCTTGAGTTACCATTTTTCCTGTAAAAGCAACCTTGAACTTTAACCATTACCTAGTTATACAAAGGACAACTAGTTTGCAGTAACAAGCACTGTCCCTCCCAGAGTTGGAGACCAGGTACTCCTGACTTCACTTTATATCCTCACCACAACTGTTTGATAATTAAAAACAAGTGCCTGTTGTCATGGATATGAACTTTCTCACTATCTCCATTATCAGCTTGGCGGATATGAGCATTCTGAGACAATGCAAAAATTGTCTCATGTTTGCTGGTGACCAGCTAATTCTCAAACAAACTGATGTGAGATATGTATTTACATGATGTCACTGGAGGCAAAGTTCTCACATAAAAACACTCAATGTCAATCAGGTTGTCAGTAGTACACACGCTGCACCCATCACATACAGTTCAAAGCTGACACATAGCCCTACATATGCTGAGGCACTTAAATGTAACCATCGTAGACACTAAAGACCTCCTAGATATGTATACATTGCAAATATCGTCAACAGCCTCAAAGGCACTGTTTCAAAACAACATCCACATCAAAACATACAGCCACATCTCATGGAGACTCTACATCTAAGCCTATAGGGCAAGCCACCACACAATCCAACATTCTAGTCATTGGAGACTCCATTGTGAGACACACTGATGTCCCTCTCACCAGGCCAAGTAAGGAGAAAGTCACAATCATAGGTTCATAGGTTCATAGGTTCATACTAGGCTATCTGCCCGAGGGCATTTACAAGCCTAGCCCATCGTTTTGTGGCTTACGCCACCCCTTTAGTATGGGGAACTATACCCATTATTTTGCTGTGCCTCTGTCAAGCAGTGACACTGAGGTAATCCCTGGGGTATATCTGCGATCTCCCATCCATTGGTCAAGATTTCTCTTGAACAAGGCCAGCGAGGTGCTCTGCCTCACATATACTGGGATTTTGTTCCACAGCATAGGGAGTCTTTGGGTGATGAATCTATCCCTCCAGCACGTCCTATTAATAGCCGTGTCGAGGTTTAAGTCTCCCGCCCTTGTGGCTCTGATGGATCTAGATTTTTTGAGGTGAAGCAGTTGCTTATCAGGGGCCAGGATTCACCACATTACACAACCACTCAGGTCATGAACCACAACTACCGGTATGACTCAGCCATAGTACATGTAGGTATAAATGAGAGGAGACATACCTCCCTAGACTATATGAAGAAAGACATCATGAAGCTCTCAGAATAGATGCCTCAGACTGGTATGAGCCTACCATTTAGAAGCACTTTACCTACTCCAAGGATGATGCCACAATACAAACACAAGATGACTGACTTTAATAATTGGCTTAGTTTCTGATGTCTTTCTAAGGGGGTGCACTACTTGTCACCATGGAAGGAGATGGTCAACAGAACATGATGCTTTGCCATGGGAGGTCTTTACCTCTCCTCCCCTGTCTAAGCCTTCAAGTATTAGCAAAAACCTTGCCCACCCCCATACTGCTTTTTTGAGGCAATGCCAAACTGAAAGTACTTCTGACCTAGCAAATCAAACCAAAGGAAATATAAAGCTATTGCTGCTCAATGCTAGGTGTGTAAACAAAAAACTCCACTCTCTACAAGCTCTCCTCACCCTACAGAATGTTGACATCTGTGCAATCACTGAGACATGCTTTAAAACTGTGGTGAATACATCAGCAATGCATGGCTATAATGACTTCCATACATTTAGACCAGATACTGTACAAAGAGGGATTAAAGGTGGAGGTATCTTGATTTACATCAAAAGTAAATATACCACAAAGCTGGTGAAAAAGGACAATCCACTTGAGATTCTCCATGTTCAAATCACCACAAGCAAAATCCCATACCACTTCCATGCAACCTATAGGTCCTCCTTTATGATCCAGGAAACCCATAACAAGTATTTAAACTTATTAGAAATGTTCACTGTTCATCCCAATTCTATTAGCTTAGGCAACTTTATTTACCCCACTATTAACTGGGAAACATATATGACACCAAACTTACAGGCACAGCGATTCATGGATTTTGTAAACACAAACTCCCTGGCACAGATTGTCAGTATATCAACCCTGGGTGCAACCATACAGAATCTGGACCTCACTAATATGCTAGAGTGCTGCACAACCCCTAGTGTATTGTCTTCTCTGGTAAAGTCAGACCACAAAATGGTCTTCTTTGAAGTAAGAATTAAACCTAGAATACCAGCTGACACTGTGATAATCAGTAAATACTCTACGGTTAACTTCCTATTATTAAGTGAAACCCTGACAAAATGTCAAGCCCCCATAATCCCTGAGAACAGTGCTGCCTAAGCAGAACTGTTCACAGAAATCCTATACAAGTATGTTAATAGCTGCATAGAGGCAGCTGTACCCACCAAGAAGAAGTACAGAACTAACTCAAAATGCAAGCCACCCTAGTGGAATCACAATATCAATAAGCTGCATAACAAATGGAAGAAAATCATGGCAAAAATTAGAAGATGCAGCACCCAGCAGGATAAAAGCACTCTTATCTAACTAAACAAACAACTCAGAGGACAAATAACGTCTACCAAAGCCATATGTGTGGTAAATTTGGCTTCTCAGGCCAAGCAGAGTCACAAGGCATTCTTTAGATTTGCCACAACTTCAATGCCAATACACAGTTGTGTGCAGAGTTCACTGTTAATGGTGCCACCTATACAGAGACAGAAGATATAATAAACCTACTGGCCAACAAATTCGGCTCCAACTCTCTCCCCCCAACTTTCCTCAGAAAATAACATCATATATAGCACCCTCTGCTATCACTAGGGAACATGTCCTTAATGCTCTCTCTAGGACCATGAACACTGCATCAGTAGCCTGGATTATATCCCAGGATGTCTTCTAAATAGCAAACATGCCCTTTGGAATAGCTATTTAACTGTATCCTCCAAAGAATCTTCTTGCCTCATCAATGGAGAATAGCAACAGTCTACCCTCTGCACAAAGGTGGGCCATCTACAGACTCTGGAAACTAAACTAAAGATCCAGAAGTCTCACTAGCCTCATATGCAAAGCCATGGAAATAATTATCATGGAAATGATCAGTAATGACATAAGAAACCTCCAGACACTGGACCCAACCCAATTTTGTTTCATTAAGGGCAGTTCATGCCTACTGAACCTAGTGGAATTTTTTGAGAAGGTCACCAAAGTAATGGATGAAGGCAAAATGGTTCACACTGCCTACCATGACCTGACCAAGGCATTTGGTGTACTTCCCCACTCAGGCATTGTTAGCAAACTCATGAGGTTAGGTATAAACCCTTATTTCACACAGTGGGTAGCCAGATGGCTCATGGATAGGACCCAGTAAGGTAGAATTAGGGAATCCACCTCTACAAAGAGGCCAGTCACAAGTGGAGTCCCTCAGGTATTGGTCCCGAGACAACTTGTTTTTGGCATTTAATTCTCTGAAGTCAAGTCCTTTGTCAATTGCTTCCATCTGATTAATTTTGCAGATGATTGCAAATTAGGAGCTGTCATAAAATCTCCCATGACACAAATGTTTGCCAGAAAGGGCTGACACAGACAAATAAATGGTTTCAGAGCCAAGAACTAGAACGAAATGTCAAGAAATGCCTTCATCCATTAGAGTCCTTCAGGAAGTTATCCACCCCTGGTAATGATTATATTGGCAACCCACTCTTAAGAGAGGGACATGGGGACATACACAGGCAGTAATGTAACCTTTGACCATCATTTGTCTACAGCAGTGAGGAAATTATTCTATGTTGTGCAACTTATGAACAAAGGCATCTAGGACAAAGAAAGTCATTGTTCTAGTGCATTCAGCATTCATCAGACCTATCACTTAGTACAGTACCCCCTTTGGTATGTACCTAACCAGGCATATCCAACAACTGGAACATCCACAGAGGTACTTTACTAAATGAATATGTAACATGCTCTATGCTGACCATTTCAAGGCCCTATGCCTGTATTCTGTTTCCTGCAGGTTGTTGATGAGAGATCTATGCCTGGCATGCAAGGAATTATCAGACCCCATCCTGATGGACCTTCTGTATATTTGCAAAACAAACAGCACCAGGGTTACTCATTCTAAAGGTATAAATCTTGCATGTCATATAAATAGGACTTCCTGGAGAGACACGTATGTATCCCAGAGAATATCCCTTCTCTGGAACAGTCTTCCCATCTTTGTGGAGCAGAGTTCCTCTGTAACCCAATTCAAGTGTAAATTGGCAACTGGATGGAGAAGAAGAAATTAATTCCTGGTTTGGCACCTATGTCTTTAATAGACACAGGCAGTCTGTAAATTATGCATCTCCCAGACCCCTGCTTGTAAATGTTTCATTTCCCAAGCCACTGTTTACATTTATCAGAACTTGTCAGACATTTGGGATGGATGGATGGCTAAGCTTAGAAATATATTCATTATCATAGTAAACACCTATGACCTTGTAGGATTGGACAAGCTCATATATGATGGTGAGTTATATTTATTTATTTGTTGGTTGATTGATTGATAGATATTTGTTAGCCAGGTAGGTGGGTTGGTTTGTTGACCCTTTTCAGCCAAGAACCAGACTCAAAAACAGAAAATAATATTTTAAACAGTTTTATAAACTTTAGGCACGTATTCATTAAATGTCACTTCTCTAAAACCAGTTCAGTGACACCACATTCCACAGAACATTGAAGTATGGGCAGTGCAGTGGTCCAGCATTTAATGTTGTCACCTCACAGCAAGAGATTCTCTGGTTTGATTCTTGGCTGGGTTGCCTTCTGTGTGGAGTCTGCATGTCCTCCCTGTGGTTGTGTGGGTTTCCTCCAGGTGCTCACGTTTCCTTCCACATCCCAAAGACATGTTGTAGGTGGAATAGACACTCCAAATTGGCCCTAGGTGTGTGTGCATGTGTGTGTGCGTGTGTGTGTGCGTGTGTGTGTGTGTGTGTGTGTGTGTGTGTGTGTGTGTGTGTGTGTGTGTGTGTGTGTCTGTGTGTGTGTGTGCGCGTGTGCACCTTCTGTGGAAGGTTGGGCGCTGGGCTGGCAACTCGACACTGTAAAACTCCACTGCCAATTATGAGTGGACAAGGTGATCGGGTGTAGCGCCCCCTAACCGGGAAAAGCTGAAAAAAGAAGATGGAGCACTGATTATATTGTAAACAAGTACATGCTCAGGCCAGGGTACATTTAAAATAGTAGTAACAAAATGTAACAATTACAACCAACCCTGGAACACAAAGTAATGCAAAGTAGTGACAAACGTAAGAGACGCTATGCACACATTTTACATTCTGGATGAGGTATGTATTTTACAAGCAGAAAATTGGAATTGGAAAAGTAGCAAATGAAGGGTGGGAGGTTAGCATAATGGTTAAGGTGTTTGCCTTACAGACACAAGGTACAGGGTTTGATTCTCACAGGGGGTAACTGGCTAGGCTTAAAATGGACCACTAGGACAGTTAGCCTAGTACTAACCTATGAACCTAAGTAAGAGAAGTAGGTTTAGCCTTAGAAATTGCAGGGAGTAACACAGAAATTGAAAAGACTAAGCAAGAGATAAGTAACCATAAAGACACAGAGTCCAAGGAAATAGGCACACTGAGAAAGGTAAATGTCAGCTAGCAAGTAGAAAGAGAAATGTAATGTATATTTCCAGGAACCAGACACAAAGTGGTAGCTAATAGGGTAATAGTGTAAATGGAGCAACATGTGAGGGAATTGACTTAGTACAGAGTAATATATATTAAGTGATACACCCTATATTATAGCATTTCCATTTGAATTGCCCAAACAGATGCTGCTTCAGTTGAAGCCTCAGCTTAATTTAGATACTATGCCCAGTGGAAGGGATTGTCACAGTTTTTGAGAAAATACAGAGAAACTAGAGTCAGAACTTTGTAATGTAGTAAATGAGGGCTGGAGACCTTGTGTATCTAGAACTCTGAGGGTTTACATGGGAGTAAAATGTATAAGTTTCATTGCAAGTGGAAAAGGGGAATCTGGTAGAGTAACCTGAAGACATGGGAGCCAAGAAGAAGGATGAATTTGGCATGTACAGAGAGCCAGTATAAATACTGGGCCGGATTCACGAAGGCTTGCACGGAGTCTCAGAGTAGAGTAAGACTCCAGCCAGCCATGTCTGCCGAGCGATCCAGGAACAGCCGGCAGGGGCGTGCAAGAGAGCTCCTAAAACGACTCTTGCACAGACAGTGTTAGTTTATGCAAATTACCTAATTTGCTGCTAAAAGCTATGCAAATGAGGTAAAGTTGCGATCCAGGAAACACTAACCTGTCCGGGTAAGAGTAGTGTTATTTGCAGAAATGTACTCGGTTGGCAACTGAGTACCATTATGCAAATAGCAAAACGGAGCCATGACAGCTCCAAATAAAGGATGTATCCAGTTGAGAAAGCATGTCAATGGCCAAATATATGGCCATTGGCATTTTTATCTGTTACAAAATAATAAAAAATATTTTTTTTTATTGATCTCCAATGTTTAAGCATAGCGCAGCACCGCGCAAACGTGTGGCGCACTAAATACCAGAAAAACAAAAAATAAAAGCCACAAATAGGGATTTTATTCAAAATATTCATCTGCCATGCAAGTGAATGGCAGGCTGAAGACAACATGGCTACTGAGTAGTGGTTGCTAAGGGGGGAAGCTCAGTCTGAGAGATGAGTATAAGGATAGTGAATCCCAATTTTTCCTGCTATGTGAGCCATGTCCCTAGACTGTAAGAGTAGGATTAGGGGAGTAACAGAGTAGAAGATGGGTGACATCATGAGGGGGTATGTATCAAAAAGACTGTAAGCTTATTGGAGCAGAGTGGCATGTGTTTGCTGTGAGTTACTCAGGACTAGAAGAGGTGTGTCTACAGTTGTCTAAACTGAACCCAGAAACCGAAGGTGTACGCCGTGGCTATCACTCGAGTTTCTTGCAAAACTGCTTACACTGTGTGTGCACGTGTGCACACGTGTAAACCCATCTAAGCCTTTGTGCACATGTGTGTGCCCGTGTAAGCCTGTGTAAGGTTGTCTAAGCCCGTATACACAAATGTGCACCCGTCTAGGCCTGTGTAAGCTTCTGTAAGACTGTGTGCGCGCGTGTGCACCTGTCTAAGCCTGTGTGTGCATGTGTGTGCGTATTTGCAGTTGTTTGCGCGGTGCTGCCCCCTGTGGAAACAGAAAGGGAAAAGGAAGGAAAAGAAGTAGTAGGAAGTTAATCAAGGAGAACTAGCAGAGCTGTCAAGTGAAATCAATCAGAATCAGCCAATTACACAGGCAGTACACTAGCCCAGCCCAGCCCAGCACTTAAAACTCTGCAAACAACATTCCCCCATGTTTTTCTCAGAAACACTGCAACACTGCAGTCAACAAAGAGAAGTGAAAACTTAAAAAGCTTAAACTGAGACATAAAAATGTTAGGAGCTGCCATTGCTGTTATAAGGCAACATGTGCAAGATGCTGAGGGTGGTGCCATTGCGAATGCTGCTGAGCAACCCACAATGAGAAGACGGAGAAGAGTGTACAGACCCAGGGTAACCTACCAGGGTATACATGAGCTGGAGATAGTGGAGCGCTATAGAGTGGACAGAGACCTCCTGCAGCAAATTATTGAGCTGTGCAAGCCACGCCTCACACACAGAACCAACAGAGGGGAACCCGTCCCAGTGGAAACCAAGGTATGTGTTAGCCTAAGAATACTAGCAACAGGTACCTTCCAGAGACTAACTGGTGATATTATGGGGATTTCACAGGCATCAGCATCCAGGGTACTGCACCGGTTCCTGAATGCCATGTCAGCACATGTCGGTGATCATGTATATTTCCCCAATTCCCGTGAGGTATTGGCCAGCAATATGCATCTCTTCCAGCAAATATCGGAATACCCTGAGGTAGTGGGTGCAACTGACTGCATGCACATACACATCAAAGCACCAGCTGGTGAGAGGGGTAGGGCCTACATCAACCGCAAGAGCTTCCACTCCATCAACTACCAGGTCATGTGTGATGCCCAGGGCATAATACTGAATGTGTGTGCTGGCTGCCCTGGAAGCTACCACAATTCCCATATCTGGCATCTGTCGCAGCTGTACCAGACATTTGCCAATGGGGACATCCCTGACGGTCACCTAGTGGGGGATGCTGGATACACACAGGAGCCGTGGCTGATGACACCCATCAGAAATGCACACACACCCCTGAACAAGAACTCCATAATGAGGCACACACACAAACACGAAATGTAATCGAGCATGTGTTTGGGATGCTCAAGTCATAGTTCCGGTGCCTGGACACATCTGGTGGAGCCTTGCAGTACTCACCAACTACATGTACTCAAATTGTCATGGTATGTGCCATGCTACACAATATGAAAACAGCTGCAGTAGGAACAGCATGGGGCAGGGCCAAACAGCCCCCCACCATTGCCAAGGCCTGCACAGGCACAGCATGACTCGGAGGAGGAACAAACTGAGCCTGCCCCAGTAGGCAGAAGGAGGCATGCCCAGTATGCCTTGGCCTTGACAAAGAGGCAATGCATAGCACATACACTGGCTCAGTAGGAACCCTGAAAATTATACCTCTCTCTGGCTCGCATATAAAATAAAAGGGATGTCTAACTTGACACTACCTGTTTCCAAACATGTATAGGGAGAGTAGTATGTGCATCCAACATAGCCAGCCCTGCAGCACCACCTGAAGCATGATTGCCATGTTTTAAGCAATCTAAAACAGTGCTAAGCAGCTTTTACCAATATCTAGGATATGTAAACAAAACTGCTCATTCAATGTTGAGCAAGATCAGGGAAAGTTGAGCAAAGTCAGTTAAACATGCTCATATCTGCTTTACTGTTCCTTAAGCAGTCTGGTCTGGCCAGCATGAAAATTAAAGCAGTGACAGGGCTTGAACCCAGGATACTGGGTATTATAATCACAGTACTGAACCACTAAGGCATGATAGCATTTCAGTGGCACAGACACAGCAGGACAATTGTACACTAATGCAAACACAAAGAAATGCTGTATCATTATTTATTTTATTTATTTAACATTTGTTAACCGGGAAAGTCTGACTAGGTTCCACAAATCCTGTTTTCAGCAGAGGCCCGGGGAGAAATGCTCCAGATGCCCCTAAAGAGGTAAATGGGTAACCTCCCCCACACGCCTATGCAGACAGAGAACATCAGGCCAGGCGGTGTGATGTGGGCTGTGTAGGCTATGAAGTCGCAAGCTAATATACGTCACATTGGATGCTAAGATCTGTAGTACAGTAGTATGCCTCAAGCCAGTATGATAGGCAACAGTACAGACTGAAATGGTGTCCTGTACATAGCAGCGCAGGCATAGCAAATGTGTATAAGTGTAAGGTGAAACCCACATCCTATGTACACCCACAGTAGCAATCCGATGTGCCCACGGGTAGAAATGTACAAAGAATAGCTGTCCCCCCTGTATGCCAAGGTCTGTGCATGTAGGTCAAAGGAGGTTGCCACTGCTCAGCAGTCATCAGACCTGTCAGAGAGTACCACAACACACTTGCAATGAATCTGACTAGGCACGTTCAGCAGCTAGAAAGACCAATGAACTACCTTAACAAGAGGATTACTGGCCTCGAATAGTAGCCCCATGCAACAAGACTGAATGTAACCCAATCTGTACTCTGTTGCATACTGTCTACTCAGGAGATCTCTGCTCAACAGACAGGTCCATGTCATGGTTACACTCAGATCTGTTCTGAGTTACAGCCCAATGGCACTAAATGTACAGAGCCAACTGATATTGCCAACATTCTGGCAGATAGGATCAGTGCTGACTTTACCCCCCTCTCACCCATGAAAGACCATATCTCTATAGTGGAAGACTACAAGTTGCTGTCATCACGGATGTACAGGTAAAAAACACTCTCCAAAGCCAGTATCACAGCAGCCATGGGACTAGATAACTTCCCAAGTTGTGTAGTTTCGACTTCCCTGAAGTAAACATTAACATGGAAGGTCTGTGGCTACTGAAGTTTCCAGAGGACTGCAAACTAGGAGCCATAATTGTAAACACTAAAGATGTGGACATCCTACAAAAGGCCTCACTGAGATAGATGGCTGTTGTCAAAGACATGGGCTGTAGCTCAATGTTAAAAGGTGCATTATCACCCCCTTTGTTAAAAACTCTGTAGCCAAGAACTACAACATAGGTGGTAGTATACTTCACACAGAAAGTGTGACAAGAGACCCTGGGTCACAGGTGGATAGTGGATACAACTGTGATAATCACATTCCCACAGTAGTCAGGAAACCCTCCTATGTGGCACACCTCATCACAAAATGTGTCACATGCAGAATAGAAGAGGACATTGTTCCCCTCTCCTCACCACTCACTAGAACTATAATAGAGTACAATGCCACTGTTGCTATGTACCTGACAAGACAACTACAACAACTGGAAAGCCAGCAGCAATACCTCACAAAGAGCATTAGTGGCCTGAAATACATGCCATACACAGAGCATCGCAAAATGCTCCATCCGTACTCCCTTGCATATCGCCTACTCAGAGGTGTTCACTGGTTAACATACAAAGCTATGTCAAACACAGAACTGTTGGATATGCTCAACGTAAAACACTCACAATCCCTCTGACCTTTGGACCCAAAACCACAAGTGAAATACAAAAGGAAGGGGTGTACCCATTTACCTTATGGATATCCACACCTTCAGGTTAGTGGCACAGCATGAGGCCTTGGAGCCCATGTAAGTGCAACTAACATTGGGCAAAGCTGGTCATCAGATTGTAGCCTGCTACAGATCATGTACCTTGTCTCAGGAACCTCACTCAGTATTCCAGAGAACAGTGGCAAATATAAAGGTCCTATGAAACACCATTATATGAGGAGATTACAACTACCCAAACATTGAGTGGGTGAATTACTCGTGTACAATGTCCTTTGCCCAATGTTTCCTAGAGTTAAAAAACTCTAACACCCTGGAACAGCTGGTCACCACACCCACTAGAGGTGACAACATACTGGACATGATCATCACCAACATGGGGTACCAGTGTTTCACAACAGAGATAAACCCCTCGCTGGTAATATCAGATCATTAAGTAATCACACTGGACATCCACATCCCCCCCCCCCCACCCAGTCAATGAAACCACTGTGAAGACATTAGCAAAAACAAACTGCACACTTCTCAAGACCAAAGTGGAATGTTCTGAAGTCCTCTTGCTATAGGATAATGGTATACAATCTTCAGAATCATTTACAAGTGCATCCTATGAGCATCTACAGGGATGCATGGAATGAGACATCACAAATAAAACCAAGATGCACTCCTCCAAAAATAGAACAACAATCCGGTGGTTGTTGTCCATAAATAAGCTAGACAACAGAAGGAGGAAATGAACACATGATAGATCAACTTCACTAAAGGAAAGGCATCACTGATCATTATCAGAAAGAAAGAATGATCGCTCAGTTTCTAAAGACAAATAGCCAAGGAATGTAAGAATAACAACCACAAAGCCTTCAGTAGCTATACTAGACATGTAGGTGTCAACTTCCAAATATGCTGTCAGCTACTGAAAAAAGGAAAGAAATACACCAAACCAACTTTCATTTCCCATATCCAGGGGGACAAGTTCAGTGTAAACTCCCCCCATCACCACCAAAAGGACCTGTGTCCATCACAGAAGGATGCAAAGACCCAGACGTCATGGACATGTAGGTAAAGACAGCCCTCACCAAAGCTAAGAACATAGTATCAACGTGACTGGATGGTGTCCCGGGCTGCGTCTTACACTAGGCCCATAAGGAACCACACCCTCACCTACATTCACTGTCCAGACTCAAGCGTACCACAGGCTATGTACCCAAAGAATGCCATACACTAACAGTCATCCAGCTCCACAAAGGGTGTTCCAAAACAGAACCTGGAAACCATTGCCCAATATGTCTACTCAGCTGGGTCTACAGAGCTATTGAGCAAATTGTCATGGAACCCATAAACTGAGACATTGGAGACCTGCAGACACTGTACTCTACACAACTTCACCTTGTTAAAGGCAGATCCTGGCTTCCAAACCTAGTTGACTTATTTAAAACAATTACCAAGGACATAGATGGAGGTGAAAGTAGTCCACACAGCCCACCTGGACCTCACTAAGGGCGTATTACACCATTCCCCACTCTGTCATCATGGACAAGCGTACCAGCTTGAACATTAACAGCTATGTCACAGGATGGGTGGCCAAGTGGCTCACAGATCAAACACACATGTTCAGAGTTGCGGGTGCCATGTCCAACTCTAAGCCAGTCATAAATGGCATCCCACAGGTCTTTATCCTGGGACCCCACCTGTTCAGTAGATACTGCTCAGAGGTACAGGCAAGCACAGCAGGTGGAAGGCTGAACAGGTTTGCAGATGAATGGTAACTGTGGTCCATAATCGACTGTATGGCTGACACAGACATCCTCCAAAAGTGTCTTACAGAGACAGATACCTGGTGTCAAAACAATGCCCTCAAGCTGAATGTTAAAGAATGCATAGTCATCCCCTTTGGGTAAAACAAAGTGCACACATATTACCACATAGGAGGTAATCCAGTATGTACGGGGAAAGTCATTATGGCCCTGGGGACACAGGTAGATAGTAAACTCCCCTTTGATGATCACATGGTCAAAGTGTTTAGACATTCCTTCAGTGTAACCCATCTAATGTCACCTAATGTAACCCACTTTGTATAGTCTGATGATGTCACCATCCTACAAATATAAAGGATAGCTCACCGTAATGTGTATAACGTGGCGTGTAAATGCGTACTCCTGTAGTATCATAAAGTAGTGAGGTAGGGGTTTGAATCCTGCACTCAACAAGTTTGTGTATTTGTGTGTGGTCTCCTTGGGAAGAAGCAACCATTTTGGAGAGTAGTACAACACCTTAAAAGTGGTAAACTAATCTTTGTCTAGTCTGATGATGTCACCATCCTACAAATATACCTGTTGAAAAAAACATGCCCAGTAATGTGTATAGCGTGTTGTGTTAATGCATGCTCCTCTTGTATCATGAAGTAGACAAACAGGCGTTTGAATCCTGCACTTGACAAGTGTGTGTGTCTGTGTGTTGTCTCCCTGGGAAGGAGCAACCATTTTGGAGAGTAGTAAAACACCTTAAAAGTGGTAAACTAATCTTTGTCAAGTCTGATGATGTCACCATCCTACAAATATTCCTGTGGAAAAAAGAACTCCCAGTGATGTGTATAGCATGTCGTGATAATGTGTACATCTCTAGTATCATGAAGTAGTTCGGTAGGGGTTTGAATCATGCACTGGGCACTTGTGTTGTCTCCTTGGGAAGGAGCGTCCATTTTGGAGAGTAGTAAAACACCTTAAAAGTGGTAAAGTAATCTTTGTCAAGTCTGATGATGTCACCATCCTACAAATATACCTGTGGAAAAAAGAACTCCCAGTCATGTGTATAGCACGTCGTGATAATGTGTACTTCTCTAGTATTAAGAAGTAGTTTGGTAGGGGTTTGAATCATGCACTGGGCAACTGTGTGTGTTTGTGTGTGGTTTCCTAGGGAAATAGCAGCCTTTTAGGAAAATAGTAAAACACCTTAAAAGCAGTAAACTAACCTTTGTCAAGTCAGATGATGTCACCATCCTAAAAATATACCTGTGGAAAAGAGAAATCCCAGTAATGTCTATAGTGTGGCATGTTAATGCGCACTCCTCTAATGTCATAAAGTAATTCGGTAGGGGTTTGAATCCTGCACTGGACAACTGTGTGTATTTGGATGTGGTCTCCTTGGGAAGGCACAACCTTTTAGGAGAGTAGTAAAACACCTTAAAAGCGGGAAACTAACCTTTGTCAAATCTGATGATGTCACCATCCTACAAATATACCTTTGGAAAACATAACTCCCAATAATGTGTATAGCGTGTCGTGTTAATGTGTACACCTCTAATATCATGAAGTAGTTAAGTAGGTGTTTGAATCCTGCACTAGGTGAGTGCGTGTGCTGTATATGTGTGACAATGTTGGTCAATGTGTTGTGGGTTTTGATTTTACTACTGTATGACATATCAGTATGCATTGCACATGTGAGCTAGCAGTGTGGCAAATACATATATATATATATATATATATATATACATGTTACCTCAATTATCGCATGTGTGGGGACCCTGCTTTCTCCAAGAACACAGCTGTTATCTTTTCCAGACTGTGCTGCTACTTCCCAGACCTTAGGTCACATCTGTATGCTTGTGACAAGGCCAGCCACTGCAGTGATCCCTGGCCTAGGTCATCCGTGTCACACAAACTCATTATGGTTCCTATTGGAATGTATGAGTGAGGGTTTATGGCCGAGGTACATGTCAGACCTGTTCAAACGCAGCAAAGTCTGTCAATGATGACTATTCATAACAGGTGTACAACAACCATTGTGGATATGCATGCAGACCCCTTATTGCTTATGTGATCCACTGAGGGATTTCAAAATACCTTTGGAAATGTGATTAACAAAGGAGAGATGACATAACACTTGGTTGCATGTACACATCGGTACCTGTTCATCATGTTGGTGGCTACCACCTATGTGGTACTGTGGGGATAATATGTTCCGTAAAGGTGGATGACTATGCTTAGTTTGGCTTATAGCTTTACAGCATGGGTTTGACAACAGGCATCTGTCTGTATGATACCCTTGTGGAGGATGTGTGTGTCATCTGGAGAATGCATTATAGGCCACAGTATGCATTACCAGACGTGGACGGACATATTCCTACTGTGATTGCTTGTACCTAAGAGAGCAATATGCCAAACAGGAGTGGTGTTAGTAATGGGTGCAGGTGAATACCAGTGGTTACTGGCATAGTATAGTACCTGAAGGACCCAAATTTTGCTGTGTGTCCTACATCTGTGTGTCAGTTGTCAAGACATCATCTAACAATTGGTTATGGTCAGGCTGTTGAAGTGATGTATACTACCAGAATGCAAAACAATGACAGTTAGTAACAGTATCACCCACAGCACAGTGTCAAACCATGTCATACCCACGTGTAGTCAGGTTCCGAAATGTGTGTAGTACAATGTATATTGGCCACCAATAGAAACTATGGAGTGTTACTGTGTAATACAGAGCATGTTACCCTGCCCATGTGTCCACTATGCACGTACATGCAGACAGTGCACCTCCACCATGTTCACAACTGTACACCTGCAAATCTGTGCTACACACATCCCACACATACTGTCCAGTCTCTAACACATGCTGCCAATACTGCACACATCAGCCAAGTGGCACGTGGCTGGACAATGCACAAACTGGTACTAACACTGGTGTAAACAACACTACAATGACAATCATAGCTTTAATGCATCATGCCTGCTCAGCTACACCTTCAAGCATATCATTACACTCTACTGCTGACAACATGCTAACATTGCTATGCTGCTATAAAGACACCCAGTGCATCAGCACCATGGTAGCCTGTTCCTGCATCGATGTTACAGATGACAGGAGGTGGCACAGGTTTCATCATATGCACAGGGTGTGTTGTTGGTTTGCCAGAGGCCTACAGTGAGCCATCCAATCAACATGTATGTGTGTGTGTGTGTGTGTGTGTGTGTGTATGTGAGGGGCAAGAATACTAGTATGGGACAATGTTGATGTAATGTGTGTGGGTATGTGTTAGCCGTAGGTGTCTGGAGTATGTGTATGTGTCTGCATGCACACAGTTCCATCATGTGGCTGCCATATACAGGTATTTGTGGGACAACCACAGACTGTACCTGCGAGGATTTACAGATCACCATCTCTGGCCACGGATACGGTACCAGTGCCCGGCAGGGGTGCTACTGACACTATCAGGTACTAAGCCAGACTGGGTACTATCCCTAGTGGTAGATGGATGTACACTGGACACAGGTCCCTCCTGGGACTGTCCAGAGCCACGTGCACATGGTCTTCTAGGATGTTCTATGGACAGCCCACCGCCAACATTGCTGGGGCTGGTACTGGCACTACAGGAGTGGCTGTGGCTTGAGGAACGTCTGCGGCAACTGCTAGCTGCTGATGTTGCTGGTATACGTCCAAGTCGACAACTCAACCATCCCATACTGTCCTGATACATGAACATGATATTGCGGAGGATATCTAATGTCTCTTCCCAATGTCTATCAGTGACCTCGGTGTAATTATGGATGGCACCTGCTAGGTCATGGATACTGTCAATGACAGTGGTGTTATGTGCCCTCTGTGACCTTAGTCCCTGTCTGGTGTACCATTCCATATGTGCCTATGCCTCCTTGACAACCTGGAACATGCGTGACATTGTCAGACCGTGGCACGTCTGCCAGTGGCATGATGAGCAGCAGTGCTCCTACGAGAACCCCTGGACATCTGCCTATGTGGTACCCTTCCAGACATCTGGGTATGGCTGCTGTGTCGGGATGCATGTGCAATGGATACGACACTGTCCTGGCCAATGCCAACTGTACGCTGTCCCTCAGCTAAGGGCATTGGTGATGGATGTATTGGCAGTATGACTTTATGCATGGATGGGGTGGACAGTTGTGTACTGTCGATTGGTGGCCCAATGACAGACCTTGGCAAACATGCCTGTGCCTCAACACACCTATCATCAGTATCACTATTTTGCTCTGTGACATCGGTTTCCCTGCTGCAGTGAACCAGCCCAAAGTCAGCACATGTGAGAGGAAGACAGGAAACACACTTTATGACCTGTACATGATGTCGGCACACATGAACACATGCACACATGCACACATGCACACAAGTGCACATGCACACATGCACACATGAGCAAATGCACACATGCACACATGCACACATGCACGCATGCACACATGCGCACATGCGCATATGAGCACATGCACACATGCACACATGAACAGATGATCACATGAGCACATGCACACATGCACACATGCACACATGCACACATGAACACATGCACACATGCACACAAATGCACTCCTCACTAAAACACACACACACACACACACACACACACACACACACACACACACACACACACACACACACACACACGCCACCAGCAATCCAGAACATACTCAATAGTGGGTGATGGTGGGTTACAGTATCACAAGGCAAACAGTTATATCACACATGGCAGCATGCAGGACGTGTGTTTCCCAACAGCATGCAGTGCGGGTGTTGACAGCCCTTGCCAATAACACTATACATTTCTTTGATGCATGTGTGTTGTTGTTTAGTGATTGGCCTCACCCTGGAATGCACTGTGTACATGGACACGACATTGCTGTGCAAGTATTAAAAGCTCTGCAATGTCCTGTGCACCATCTCTCACAGGTATACATACCATGGCTTGATGTGTATCTGTGTGTCACATAGATATCCATTTCTGATTAGAGCATCTGTGTCTTTAGCAGATAATTGTGGGCACAGGTTTAGCACATGCATGCTATGTATACACACAGGATGAGTGGTGCATGTTTACCTGATGGAATACCATTGCTCAACATGGCCATTGTACAGTGGTTATGGTGAGTGTAGGACATATTGTGGACATGGCAGAGCCAGACATGACATGGCATGCAACAACACAATTGCAACATTAAACATCACACAGGCACAGTGTGTGTCATGTGACCTATACACTCAATAGCATTACAAGACATATATGTGTCACTTTGTACAAATGGTGATTGTTATGCATATTGTGTATAGGTGCCTATGTTTGCACGCACACAAGATTGAGGTTCATAGCAGGTAATGCTATGTGTAGTACTGGGGTCACTGTAACTAGATGGGGTGTACTACCATGAGCCATCATCATGCAGCATCATGTGGTCACTCAAGGCTACTAATGTGCGCCAGAGCAGCACATACCATGCTGTACTGGAACTGCAGTACCATGACTACATTCACCATTTCACAGCCAGTTGTTAAATGGGTTTGTAAGGTGCACAATAGAGGGCATTGCCTACCATGAATGTGTTGTGTGTCGAAGAGTGTCATACAGCCACATGTGAGGCATCTACCCCTCAGGTATATTATGTGTGCTGTGTGGATGATGTGTGGGATACTGTAGTGTGACCTTACAGCAGGCATCTGAATACGCCATGTGTAGCATGCTAACGTGTACTGTGTATGACAAAGTTGTGTATGTTGTGTGCATGTGTATCGACTCTGCCTATCCAATGTCCACTTCAGTGTTGCCACAATTGTGTGGGATGCTCTGTGTATTGTATGTGTTTTAGGCAGCTACCCATGTTACTGGGATGTGCATAGTCTCACAGTAAACATGCACAGCATGCATTATGCGTAGGTGTGTTATGTGTACATGGCCTACACCTCACCTATGACATGCACATTTAATTAGCAATATTAAAGGTAGAACACACTCATCAGCATGGGTCTGCTGCCTTGCTGTCACACCAGAGGGACCTACAAGGATATGAGACACTTTGTCAGTGGCAACAACTGTGGCATTGCTACTGTGTGTTTGCAATCGTACAGTAGTACAACGGTTGACAGTCACAGGCCTACAGATTGTATTCCTAATTATTACTATTGCACAACACTAGGCACCACATCATCTAACTACACACTACACATCTCACATAAGCATGCTCTAACAATAGAGGTAACAGTAGTCTATAGCTATGCCATGTTATCTGCATGCTCCATGTCAACTTGCTGGGTGGCTCCGGCCTCCATGACGACATATGTTAGTTGTTGGGGTTGTTGTTGGCCAGGAGCCACCTGGCTCAGGAGCAGCTCCTCCACTCTGTTGAGGGGGGGGTGGATAGCTACCCCCTCCTGTGGCAAGCTGTTGTCTGCGGATATCAGACACACGCTGCCGGACATGTCTAATTTAATCACTGCAGTGATGGCGTACCTGCTCATATGTCCGGTTATGCATGCCTATGTCATTTACCCTATGGACAAGCTCTTGCCACAGAGCAGTCTGCTCATGCTGATCCTGGCTGGTTCTGGAGAACAGCAGGGCATACTGCTGCATCAGGCTGGCTGTGATAACTTCTTCCTCTGCCGTGCTATAGGTGGGATTATGATGTTGGGACATAACCCTGGAAGACAATGAAACAATATGTGTGAGCAAGTCATGTGGCACGCGTAACTTTCTAAAGTACAGATATCAATTACTTGCCATATATAGCAACCTATTGGCTGTCAGAAGATACACACTTTCAATACCACATATCAGTTCTCAACCCACAACTGCCTGACAGTGCCTGCCACACACTATATATCAAACCACGTTTTGCACAGCAACAAAGTTACAACAGTATGTAATACTATACAACAGTATATGGCACACTGTATGCGACACAATGCACAACCTAGCCAGAGGAGGTATATATCATGCTATTGCATCATGAAAAGTGTAATCCATTGGAATGATTGTAAAGTCCAGTGACAGTATTACCACTATACCACACTAGTCGTTGATGGCAGACCCCTACCTAACATATGTGCACATTCGTGAATATAGGTGGCATACTGCTGTATTAGACTATGCATGTTGCTAGATACGCAGTTATATCCTGTAACACACATATGACCGAGGCCATGGTACACTCATACACACACACACACACACACACACACACATCAGACATACATACCAGACACATAGGTATGGCAACCCAGGTGACCATTACCTGTATACCTTACAGTACTGTGTGTCACTAGTTACGAGACCTTATGCCTGAGGTATGTAATCTGTGAGGACTACAGGGAACACACAAAACAGTGGTTCCAATACATGTGGACGTACACCATACTGTGCTGTTTAGGCATACAGCTTCAGGTAGTACTACAGTTCATCCAGATGTTGGATTCACCAGCAGTAACACTCAATAAGCATACATGTACTGCTTTAGCCTACAATGGGCACCACAGTTGACAACAAGGGACTACGTCAGACCATATGGCATACTGCTTCTTCAGCCTAGCAATTGTATACACATCTTGTGCTAGTGTCACAGCTAGGACACATAATACCATTACAGAAACAGTTTCCCACTAAGCTATCACACATATATCGAACTCTGACACATTCACCAACACATTCACCATCACACTCAGTCAACCTCACATAGCAATTATTGCAACAAGTACATGTGTGTGTGTATCGCTTCATAGGCAGGTAATAGGCAATTGGCGCTAGGGCCTATAGAAGTCTAGACATACGCTACCCTGGCCTTTGACACACAGGTGAGTACATTTCATGTGGCGCTGTCAAGCAGAGCCACAGAGGTGATTCCCAGGGTGTATTTCCTGGCCCTGTCAAGCAGAGCCACAGAGGTGATTCCCAGGGTGTATTTCCTATCTCCCATACATTCATCAGGATTATTTCTGATGACAGCTGATTAGGGGCTTTGCTATTAATAGGTGGTTTGTTCCAGAGTATGGGATGTCTTTGAGATAGGAATATATCCCTCCAGCATGTGCTGTTTATTGAGGTCACAAGGTTTAGGTCCCTAAAGCATGTAGCTCATAGGGATTGTGATTTGTCTACGTGGAGCATGTCCAACATCTCTGTGTTTGACATAGCTTAGCATGTTAGGAAGAGGTCACCTCTGCGTAGGCGGTATGCAACACAGTCTAGCTGTGGGTTTGTGAAATGGTCTACATAGGACATCTGTTTGAGGCCGGTATTACTCTTTGTGAGGTATGTCTGTGTCGTTTCCAGTTGCTGTAGATGTCTTGGGAGGTACATACCACATGGGGCATTGTACTCGATAATGGGCTTTATGTTTGATGAGTAGAGGGGAACACTGACCTATATTTCCCTGGATGACACACCTTTTGTGATGACGTGTGCCACGTAGACATTTGGCATGACTAGTGTGGCATTGTGATTATCAAAGGGGTGACTACTGTCCAGCTGTGTCCCATGGTCTCTTATCACACCTTCGGTGTTAAGTAGACTACCACCTATGTGGTAGTTCATGGGTACAGAGTCTTTGCAAGAAGGTATGCCAATGCAGTGTCAACAGTAAGCTTGGGTCCATGGCTTTGTCACCAGGCATCTGTTGCAGTAAATATGACCTTGTCTCTCTGTCTCTCGTTCTCTATAATATATATATATATATATATATATATATATATATATATATATATATATATATATATATATATTTTATATATATATATATATATATATATATATGTATGCATACATATCTATCTATCTATATATATATATATATGTGTGTGTGTGTATATATATATATATATATATATATATATATATATATATACACACACACACACACACACACACACATACATATAAACATCTATTGGTGTACATGTAGATATACATATTGACTCATATACAGTCCACCTTTCATGGTGGGTATATCAATTATGCAAAGGTTGTGAGGTATTCCGTTATGTCATTATATTGCACAGTGTTGTGTGGAATGCATTGAAGGTGTTCTCAGCCCATGTAGCTTTAGCAGGCCTCACTAGCTGCAACACTACAAACCTGATGAATCATACACACAGCGTTTAACCACCACATGTCATATAACAGCACCGTATGCTGTCTTGTTTGCCACACACTACAACCTACATAGACATGTACACATAACAACCTTCAACAACATATATGCCCACCCTTCACAAACAGTTGAAGTATGTCCCTTGATCTATGCACATGTACAGATGCTAATGTATCTGACACAGACAGATCTCTCTGTATCTGTGTGTCATACACACACAAGGTACACACTGTTGTAAGTTTGTGTACCTCATGGCTGACCTGTTGGGCCTTGCTGCAACATGAACAGGTGTCACATGTGAGCACACAGTAATATTGGAGGGTGTATATATAGCTGTGAATGCTAGATTAACATACTAGCCTGGTACAGCTGTTGCCATTGCTAAGCTACACATTATAAACTGTGACATCCATGTTTATATAACAGTATGCGCTACTCCCACAGACAGACATTGTACACACTACTGTATAGAACATAGATAACATGGATCAGATGTTTTACATTTAATGCTGAACTACATATGTCACAGTCATATCCCACTGCACACAGCTTCACACTGATGTTTCCATGCCAGTAGTTATGCAGGGCATCTTTGCATAGTTATGTACTGCTGCCACATACGGATGATTCAAACTATGTAGAGTACTCTTCATGAACATCTACTACATGCCAATAAATACATAGCTGTTACATACCTTACCTGTGTATGTGTTCGTATTCATCTGTTTCGTGTGCTTTGTAAAAGCTTTTCTTTTTATAGCTTATGATTTTCTTCAAGATATAATTTTTTTTCAGTATGATTATACTTCTTTTCAATATATTATTGCTTTTGCAATATTTTTTCTTTCAATATATTTTTCTATGCAATATATATTTTTTTATTAATTTTTTTATATATTTTTTCAATATGATTTTTGTTGCTATATATTTTTCTTTTCAATAAACTTTTTGTGCAGTATATCTTTTTTCAATATATTCTTTTAGCTTTTTTTGCTAGATATTACATTTTCTTTAAATATATTTCTGGTTGATCTTTTTTCCTGCTGCTGTCAGATGCGGCTGTACATCTCTCTCTCTCTCTCTCTCTCTCCCTCCGTACTTGCAATGAAGTGATTGCATGTATGGACAGCAAGTACAGCCTGCTTTTGTAGGCATCTGCACATGTGCATGTGATGGCCTCTGCACCAATTGGTGGCCACCATTTGGCAATTGCATGCAGCTTGTTGTGTGGTACTTGCAGTACTCACTGCCATAGCAACCCAGTACTATAAATTGCTAAGTCAGGTAGGCATAGCCCTTTCAGCTTTCCAAAGTGGGGACCATGCTTGTTTGCTGTGGACACCGTTGTGTAAGTTAGAAGGTTGGTATACTTCTCATAACTGATGCTAGGGGTGTAGCCAGTGATTTGAATGTTGTACTCAGACCTGAATGTAGCCACTTCCAGTACACAGTTGACAGTGTAGAACTGTACTCACCCCTAAAAATGCTAACACAACATACATGGGAGTATGTATTTTCTTTTCTACTTATACAATTAGCTGGCATACATACGTAGTTATTGAGATGTTTTCATTTTGCACATGAACTGTTTGGGAACTGCTGTACTGTGGATATTAATGTACTCACTTCTGCACAGTTTGTGCTTTTTATTTTGCTGACATTATCACAGGATGCTCATGATAACTGGACAATTCCAGTACTGAGTATGCCTACCTACATCCTTGCTGTACCTTGAACACAGTGGTAATTTGTACATTTGGGTGGGATACTGTGTGGGGTTTGTAGAGTGCTGCTGTAAAATTATTTACTGCTAGAATGTGTGATTCTGTTATCACAGTCATGTAATGCAATTCCACAACAACTGCTGGTAAAGTTCCACAGAACAGGTTTTGTGTTATGGCATTCCTATCTTTCCTAGACATTCACACATTCTGATGCATGATATATATATTTCAGCAACAACCTGCTGTATGTCTACTGTGGCCTAGTGGTACTTCCTGCAGTTTAGTATGTCCAAGGTCCGGGGATCGAGATTGACAGTGGTGTTTTATTTTGCTGCTGAGCAGAACAAGGCCCCTCATATGCAGGGTGACTAAGGCACTTTTAAGCAGTTGCAAGTGGGTTTGCACGGGTTTGCGTGATGCTTAGCAATACTTAGCTAAGTGCACACATGCGCACACTCATGCAAACCCGCTTACTACTGCTTAAAAGTGCTTACTCACACTATCCCCCGCGCTCATTTTTATGCAAGAAAAGAAAATGGGGAGAAAGGAAAGTGGTGAAAAAGGGGCACAAAGAGGGAAAGACAGTAGGGAAAACAGCTCGGGATGTGCAGGAGGGGTGTAGGGAAGGTCCATAGCTGCCCATTTCTTTAAAAGCAACAGCTGTGCATATACTAGTAATTTGGAGGGAAATTTGAAACATTCCACGCCTGAGAGAGGGGTGAGGACAATGAAGTATGTTGTACTGCCAATTAAATTTCTGCTTCTGTGTCCAGCGGACATTTGTGCAAAATGGGCAGCTATGTATGGGGCGTAATTTTGTTGTCGGAGCAGATTGCCCTTTTTTCTTTACAGGTGAGAGTGGAATGTGGGGTAGGAGAAGTAGCTATATTTGGGGAGGTAGGTTGTGGAGGTAAACAGACAAGACAAACAAGATGCATACAGGGCAGGAATATGACACATGGGGTTGGCAAACACCTTTGACGGGGAAGGATGTTTGGAAATTACAAGCCCATGAGCCCACAGATGGCAAAAATGGAACTGAGATCCCCACCCACGGGCAGTCACCACTGCACCTTCACAGCCCAGAGGGTGGCTGTGCTGCAGGCTGCGTAGGAGGGGCTGGCTGACCCGTGAGTCATGCCACTCTCGTCTTGAGCTGGCGTAGAGGATCAGCGACTGAACACTGGATCTCCCTACGCACCACAGCCTGAACCTTTTGGAGGGTGATAGGTGGCCCTCCTCCAGCCACGCTTGCACTGGCGGATGAGCCCCATCCCCTGCAGTGCTTCCACCTGAAGGTGGCACAGAGCCAATGGTGAAGGAGGTCCCAGGCTGGGCACTGGACCTGCTGGTGCCAGGTGCCATCGCCAGCTGAGGTGGGAGAGGTGGGTTCGCTGGGACCGGCCTTCCCGTACGTTCTATGTTTAGGAGGTTTAATGACAATATGGGTTGGTAACAGCCAACAGCATTCCAAATTAGTTGTAACAGCATGCAGTAATATTCCCATTAACCCAACACACCAAAGTTCCAACAGTTGAACAGCAAGCATAGCACATGCATATACAGAACTACAGAGGACATTCCAACAGCATGCAGGATTGATTGGTGGCAACAGGCCACCAAGATTGTGATATTTGAACAGGGCACATGCATCAAAGTAAATGCAGATATTTATAAACCAATATGACATATGTCCCAACAAATGTTTTGAGGTTAGACATACCCATTGAGGTGTGGAATTGCATTGTTTATGCACATACACTAGGGTGTAAAAAGATACCTCCATTAACATCTTATATGTACTTATAGTTTACACTACATTCCTATTGACTGCAGGTGTATATCCCCTACATGTATTATTACACTAGGCAAAGTCCATTACATTGTGAAATGGGTTTGGCTAGTTCCTTATATACCTGACCTGTATCTGACATACAAACTGTCCAGGATGCAGATGTTACGGCTTTGTATTTATATATATTTTTTTATATTTATATATCTACATATCTGGACATGTTCAGGTGACATTATCGGTTATATTTCTACAGCCCCCTACATTTCTGGCAGCACACTGACATTTCTGGGGAACACATTAACAAGCTACCCGTGTGCCAGATTTACCTATGCATGCCAGCCATTAACCAACAGTTGAGGACTGTATATATGCTTCCCAGCTACTGGCACTCCCTTCATCTACTTTATATGGGCCTGGCCAAGTGTGGGTTGACAGCGCTTAATACAACCGTACTATTTATATAATGCAAGAGTACAACAGCATTTTGAAGTAAGTGACACAGACACACTCCATGAATTATACCTTTATTAATTACATTACACACTTTTCTGGAGACTCTCTCATTTATTTGATATTACAGTGCATGCAGAGGACTTATTCAAGACGTATTATACCTTTATTAATGGGTTACAACACTCTTTTTCAGGCTCTCTCACTTATTTTATATCACAGTACATGCAGAGAAATTATTCAGGACTTATACTTTTATTAATGGGTTACAACACTATTTTTCAGGCTCTCTCACTTATTTTATATAACAGTACATGCAGAGAAATTAGTCAGGGCATATTATGCCTTTATTATTGGGCTACAACACTTTTTACAGACTCTCTCACTTATTTTATATAACAATACATGCAGAATAATTACTAACCTGCCTGGTGGCACAGCCTTAGCAGCCTATCTGCATAGGCTTTCTGATTCACAGCATGGACACCTGCAGCTGTGAAGTAAATGAAGGGATATTGAGATATACCTGTCCATTATATAGACTACAATAGCAATTCTTACATACTCCATTTCATGGCTACCTACTCAGTAGTAGGGCATTGTCATTTACACGGGCCTCTTGTATCCATTGGTTCAGTTGGTCCTGCTTCTGTCTCTTCAGGTCTGCATGGCAGTGTCTGACCTGCTCACCAGTCCAAGGGATGCCTGTGGCACTGGTGTGATCATGTGCTCGATGGTTCCAAGCTTCCACTTTGTACTCCATGCCTTGGAACTGGCCCTGCAGGAGTCTTGCATCATGATGATGGACAAGGAGCCAAACCATCAGTTTTGACTCCTCAATGCCCCACCATTGCACTCGAAAACGAGAGCCCTCTCAAGCACCACCCATTCTGACTGCAGATGGGAGCTACAACCAGTTATGGTGATTATTCCCACCTATGGGGCTTAAATATGCCTCACTTCCCACACTTATTTGTGATTGGCCGGTTTTGAAAATTCTCAGCTGAGTGCACACTTGCGTAGCACTGAGTAAACTTTCATTAATATGTATATGTATGTTGACCAAGTATGAACAGCAAAAGCTGTCATGGCTTAGTGGTTCTGTACTGTGATTATGGTGCACAGTATCCCGGGTTCAAAGCCTGTCATTTCTTTTTATTTTACTACTGGCCTGACCGGCTAGTAGGTGTGGCTATGTTTAGCCGACTTTGCTGTACTTTGCCCAATGTTGCTCTATGTTGCCCGACGTTGCGCTAGTTGGTGTGGTGCGCAGCTAAGCGCAAACATGTTTTGTTTGCGTGAGTTGGCACCATGCGCAGCTACGTGCAAAGCCATTGCACTAGTTAAAGCTGTGCTTAGCTATGGGCAATTAATCTTAAATGTGCTTAATACTGGTAAACGTTGCTTAGCAGTGCTTCACATTGCTTAAGATAGGTTACTTATGCATTCCTTAGTATGCATGACTGTTTCACCTTCTTATATAAATTTAAAATATCATTGACTACTACATAGGCCATTTCAATGCATTTTAATAAAATTTAAATGGTAAATGTCAGGAATTATTTTTATGCACAGATTTCCTACAGAAAATGGAAAAGGGAGTGATAGGACTCGAACCAGCAATGCCTCCTCTTTTTGCGAAAGCTCTACCCCTACGCTATTTCTATTTGGCTTAATTTGCCTATAAGTGGTTTATTATCCTCTTCAATGTCTAAACTGCTAACTGTAGCTAAGCAGTGGGCACACCCATGCACACACGTGCAAATATGGGCAGCTATATTGGGAATAATAATAAAAAAAATGTTTTACATTTTATTTCATTTGTACAGGGTTTTGAATGTGGGTGAGTGTAGTGTTGGGGCTATACACATTTTAGCGGACATGCTCATATCTGCTGACATTTGCAGATTTAGGCACTTGCAGGGGAATGGATATTTGGACTGCTCGGCAGTCTGACATGCCCCCTGCACTCCTACATGCTCCATGTTAGCCTTAGAGTTGAGTCAGTGCGCCCTCATGAATATGCATGGCGCACTGACGTCATACCATTAGGCTGCCGTTTCCGTGTAAGAGTTAGTCTTACATGGAGGATTACTGAATCCCCCCACTGTTTGAGCTTTCTTATCATTCTTAACCACTGGATGGAGTTGGTGTGCACCTCATGATATAGAAATCATTATTTTCTCCTTAATCAGGGCACCCAAGAATGAGCAAAATTATTTCATGCAGTTGTGACCATTTCTTTGAATATAGCCTTTTAACATACATCAGTGGGCATTTCCATTCATTCACATACTGCATCTTAAAATACATAACTCCAAATTTTCCAAATCATGAGCCATTACAACTTTTTCTACATACTACTCACTCATTTATCCCCAGGCTGAGTTAGGTAGTTGATGTCACATAAACTCTATTAGTTATGTCTCGTCTTATAACTGAATAGCATAACACCCTGCCCTCTCAGTGAACTAGTGCTGTTATCTGCTTTCTGACATATCACATCTTGTACTGGCTCAGGAAAGGGTCGGGGGGAAACAAAGAGAGGAGATCACAGAGGGATGACCCAGAAAAGGGAAGGGAGAGAGAAAATAGGGAAAGACAGTGGGAGGAAAACATTGAGCTGCCTATGAAAACTGATAGATACTCAAGAAACCAGATGAAATAGGAACTTTCCTGATGAACAGATGAGGGCACATCGGACAAATTAGAATATTTTTGTTACAATTAGAAACTTGTCCTTGCCCTTCTCTCCAATAATGACCAAAAGGTTTTCATGTAGTCGTGAACATTTTTTTATCTGAATAGGAATGGCTCTTTGACATAGGTCAGTGTGTATTTTCATTTATTAACATACCACATCTTATAAGGCATAATTCTGATTTTTTTTCAAATCATTAACCCTATAACTTTTATACATCTTGTTCACTCATTTAGTCTCAGGACAAGTGACCCAGCTGGTACCACATAAAGCCCTACCACTTATACCTGTTCCTGTAGCTGACTAGCATAATGCCCCACCCCCTCAGCGAACTGGCTACTGTCAAGTGTAGCATCGCTATCCACTCTCTGATGTATCAGGACTTCTGTTAGCTCTGGAAAGAGAAAGGAAAAACAAAATGGGAGAATCAAACTGTGCCCAAGCACCAGTCTCGAAAAGCCTGCTCCCCCCACTTTCCTGGCCATGGCAATCCAAGATGTAACTACATTTCCTCATACCTCATACTTTCATTAAGGATATGTATATATATATATATATATATATATATATATATATATATATATATATATATATATATATATATATATATATTTTAAGAAAAAAAATATATATATATGGATTCATAACTCTTCATTGATTTGTGATGTCAAAACACACATACATTGATTGACAATGGATCAAAAGAAAACACTCAGAAAGTATTTCTGCAGGGTATAAGCATCCCTGCATGCCCCATGTGGGGGCAATGCCCCTCACTCCACTTGCTACCTATATATACCAACTCCAAGACCACACTATGGTGAGGAAAGGATAAAGTATCCAATCCACACTGCAATGCAATGTCAGTAAGGTTTGGTAAGCAGATTTTTGGTCAGCTATACCAGCTTTCTCTCATGTCGATGAACTGAGACTTCATTGTAAAGGTGGACAGCTGTGTATAGCTAAATATCTATAGCCATACTTCCCAGGAATAACAGAAGGGTATTTGTACCATAAGCTCATGGGTGGTATATAAACATGGGCATGAGGAGTTGAGCATTTACATGCATTCTCTCTACAACAGAGAAATAGGTGTCAGAGAAGCAGTAAATTTGCCGTAACCCATCCACTGATTCAGGTTTTGCTTGAATAAGTGCAGAAAGAACCCTGTTTCACCTGGATGTTAACCCTGTTCCAGAGAACATGCATTCTCTGAGACACATATCTATCCTTTCAATATTCCTATTTATGTTGCAGAATAGGTTGAGGTACCTGGACTAGATATTTTTGCTGCTATTTGTTTTGCAGATATTCAACAGTTTCACTAAAGCTGAATCAGGGGATGATTTGTAGGTCAAGCATAGGTCACCTATCAGCACCATGTGGAAGATTGAGTATCATACCTCTCAACTGTGCACATTTTCACAGAATGTCCAGATTTTTGCCTCATATTTCTGCTCCATTTTTAATAAAATTGTGCTTTTCTGGCAAATAAGTGGCAAATCACTAAAGATTGAAGTAAGAAAATAATGACAGGCATTTAAGTTTCAAACTTCATACCTTTCAGAAAATTCATGTTAATGTAAAACCTATTATTCTGTTAAGTTTCTAAGTTTGTAAGAGCAATATTTAAAAATTGTCCCTGTCTTTTCATCTTTGTCCCCCTATTATTCATGGCTTTGTCCAGATTTTGTGCTCTAAGAGGTTGAGAGCTATCCTGAGTATGAAGACAATATTCTGAGGTGGTCCACCTAGGACTTGTTTGTTGTGTGTAACTTCTATAGCCACTCCATTTGTTGCATAAGTCTGTTGAGGTACACGCTGAATGGGGCACTGTAATCTATAATTGGTCTTATGAGGGCAAAGTATAATGAAGCAATTACATCTTTGGACCTGGATGCTATGCCTTTGTTTATAAGCTGTACATCATGGAATGATTTTCTTACTATTTTAGACACATGATGTTCAAAGACCAAATCACTGGCTACATGTTTACAAAACCCTGACTACTGGGTATTCTCTTATGGTGCATTATAGATGCTGTAATTTGCAGGGTAACCTTCTTATCAATGAATATTAACATGTACTTTTTATCACTGAGTTTAAGACCTTGACTCAGTAACCAGTCATTAGTCCATGTCAGGCTCTTGTGGAGTATGCTTGCGTCTTGGGGTGATTCAATGTGTGTACCTAATTTGTAATTGACTGCAAATCTGTTAAGCCAAAGACCTCTGATGTTAGCCTTGAATTCTGAAGATTGGGGTGCCAACCAGGAGTGGTCCCAGCACTGAGCCTTGAGGGACTCTTCTACTTAACTGCTTTTTTTGTGGAGGTGGACCCCTATCTTAACTTCTTGGGCCCTGTACATGAGACAGTTGGCTATACAGCAGGTGACATAGGGGTTTGCACCTAATTCAGTGCACTTGTCTATAAAGCCTGAGAAGACAACTGTGTTGAAAGCTATGGTCAGATTAATGCAGGCAGTATGCACTGTTTTGCTCTCATCCATTGCTTCATTGACCTTCTCAAAGACATCCTCCAGGGGGAGTAGGCATGACCTTCTCTTGACAGCAGACTTTGACATCAATCCAGCTTTAAAAAGGTTCTTATGTCATTACTTACCATGTTAATGACAATTCTTTCCATTGCCTTTAATATGAGACTAGTCAGTAGTTTCCTGAGTTCATGGATGGCCTGCCCTTATTTAGTAAGAAAACATTTGAAATAACCCCATTTACTTAGCATGAAGTCTGTTTGGAGGATATGGCTGAATAAGGTTTCTAGAAGCCCCAAAAGATCATGTTTCATGCTATCATCTTATTATCTTATCAGTTAAAACATGGCTAAATAAGTCACAGCTACTTCTAAACCCTACAAAAAACAAAATTGCTGCTCTTTATCCCAAAACATATCTCTACTAAAACAAAACTATTCACTATTGTCTTTGCCATCTACACCATAATAGCACAAGTAGGCAACACCAAATTACTATGTGTCATCATAGATAACCAATTCAACCACCATGTACCACCCATGGTTAAAAATCTTGTCAAAAAGTAGGAATATTATGCAGAGTAAAAAGCTACCTCACTGACATATCCATAAAAAGTATACTCTCTACTTTCTCACTGCCATCTCTCCACTATGCCTCCTCAGTCTTCAGTAACCATCAAGTCTCACAAATATCCATACCATATCACTCAACTTCTTAGTTCAAGAAATCTGGACTAAGCATAAAATACTGGGAGTGGGACAAAGGCAAAAAAATAGAGACAGTTTTTTAAATATTGCTCTTTTAAACTTATAAAGTTGCTGGAATAAGAGATTTTTTGCTAGCGTGCATTTTCTGAAAGATACAGAGTCTGAAACTCAAATGTATATTCTTATTTAGTGACTTCAGTCCTCAGTGATTTGCTGAAAAACTCAGATTTTGTGAGGAACACACAAAAAATATATATGGCAAAAATAAATCTGAACAATTGAGAGGTATGGTCCATACTTGAGCAATGTTATAATAACATTGCCAATTTTGCGGTAAACAATAACAATAGAACACATTACTGCAAGACCTCAGAGAGTTAAAATGCTCAGAACTACTAAATCACCTAGCTTTGTCTCAGCTAACTGCAATACACTTACTTTTCTATGTCAGAATATTGCCCAGCCTTAACAACGTAATGCAATACTACACCTCCAACAGAATTCTATGCTGTAAATAAAAATCACTACTCACTATAACCAAATCATCTAATACTGCATGTATCTCTCTTTATTCAAATAGAGAAACTGAATTTTGGAACTGCATCCCACTACCACTGACACCATTTAGAAGACAAATTCATGTAAAACATAACTAAAACTTCAACTGTCAGTTAGTGGATCTGCTTCTGTATATCTCCAGGATAAAAGCCACGGTTATCTTCAGCTTGCCATATCATCAGACCATTTCTATTAATTCAGAATCATATACCCCACAACCAGTCTTCACAAATACTTGAATGGTTTCATTGACATCTCCCAGCCATATGCATAGTATTGTGACACTGTTCAACCCCACCTCTATACTTTTAATACAAACCTTATGATAGCCATATACACAGTTGTCTCTGAACCTGCTTTATACCCCACCTCTTATCCACAATACTAACATCTTTTGCCCTACTGAGTCCCTCCCCTCACCTCCATTTCTTTGAAATTCTAAGAACTAATTACATGCTCTATTATGTATTAGACCAATTCAGTAATACACCTCTTCAAATGCTCAATGTTCAACTTTTATGAATGCATAAGTACTTTTGTACTACAGCAATTGCATTCATTTCATATGGATGCACTCTAATTAGCAAATGCATTTTTGATTGCTAATATATATCACTTACTGTCTGCTGGTGTATATTACTGAATGTCTGTTTAAAAATGTTTGTAATATGCTGGAAAATTTCTCTCCTGGCTTCCGTAGAAAAAGGGTTTTTTACTAAACTCACTCAGACAAACTCGATAAAAGCAAAATAAATAACAAGTAAGTACATGAATAAATATATAATTAAAAATAAAATATTAAGAAGGTGTCAGGATTATTATCATACCCAATTTTTCCCCTGTTGAGTGTGCCTTCCTGGTGATATTTTAGAAAGTTGTAGTTGAGGATATATCTACAAATGTGTCTGGGCTAGAAACGTGGGTAAAACTGGAGATGCTTTTATCGACCAATAGAGTTGCTCTTTCCTCAGAATTATTATACATACATCTACAGCTGTGTAATGTATCAGTGTAATACAGATTAACAGCAATTAATATTTTTCAAGCAAATCTTTAAGTTTTAGCCATGACTTAAATGAATTAGTGATATTAGAAATTCTCATTCTAATCGCATGCAGCTCACTACTACATACAATTTTTGCCATACTAAGAAATTCAGCATGAGAGGGAATAGTTTTATTCTTCCAATGCCTGGTTATTATTTTACTAGTTATTGCTAGTTATTGCACTTGAATCGTTGGAATTATTTTGGGAATCAGAGCATTAAATAAAATCAATGACTTGGAATTATTACATGTATCTGATCATAATGCTTGAATAAAGTTATTAATTTCTTTCCAAATAGGGGACATTGCCTCACATTCATATACTATATGTATCTAATCTGCTGTTACCTCAGAATCACATTTTCACATTTGATTCTGCTTGATTTAAACATAATTGTAACTTTGTTGAGTGTAATAAATGCTGTATACAGGAATTTCCAGGTGAAAAGTTTCCAATATAGAAGATGTAGTTTTCTCTATTGACTTTAATACTATTTTTATCTCCCTCCATATTTTTTTTTATTAATCTATGTGGAATGATTCCAAAATGTATTGTCTAAGTATAAGAAGTCTAATCTAAGAACTCTATAAATGTGTAATAAGTAAGACTTATTTTCTAATGCTATATTATTAAGATTAATTAGGAATTCCAATATTTGGGGAAAATATTTCTTCTCCGAGTTAAATATCTTATTTATCCTTGAGGTTTCAATATTTCTATATATTTGTAGTATTAACCATTTATTAGAATCATGATTGTTTCTAGACATCAAGTTTTCAGCAGCAACTTATTAAAATAATCATATTTCCCAAAATATTATACTTAATACAAAATTTTTCATTGCCACCTCCAAAATATATTATTCAAAGATACAATAAACTAATTTTAAATTTTCTATGGTTTCCAAATAAACCCCGTATAGCCTTAAATAAACATTTACCAGATTGGGAAGATGGTGGAATTAATTTACCAGATATTGATTTATATATTACCTCATCTGTTATTAAAAACATAACACTATGGTTAAATAATTCATACACACCTATATGGAAACAAGCCCATGAGCAGATTTACATAGAAATCAATTATAATCACATACA
The DNA here is from genome assembly GCF_019279795.1 of Protopterus annectens. Taxonomy (NCBI): domain Eukaryota; kingdom Metazoa; phylum Chordata; order Ceratodontiformes; family Protopteridae; genus Protopterus; species Protopterus annectens. The sequence goes on along the minus strand of NC_056730.1, from coordinate 224,202,461 downwards.
AGACAACTTAACAGTAATATCATCACCCCTTATATGGATATTAAAAGATTATTTTTTAGGGAAAAGGAATAATATTAATAAATTGCCATCAAACTATATAAGCTCTACACTTTCAGCATTCAAAACATATATAAACAAAGTACCAAATATTAATTCTTGGATTTTTCTTATTTTCCCTATAGCTTTTACACCAAATATTCCAGATACATTCCAAATATCTAAAATAAATATACTTAAAGAAGAAACATTACTCTTTTGGCATCAACTTATAGAGAAAGGGAAAATTCTAACAAATGGACAGATAATTTATAACTATAATATAAATTGGTTGTTTTTAAAAAATCTAAGGCATTTTCTTGTAAATAAAATAAAACAAATGCAACCTTCATTTAGACATGAAGCTCCAAAACTCATTGAATAACTTATTCTTATCACAGCCTTATCAGGGTACAGGCCATTTGTCTAATATCTATAAAATTGTTAAAAAAACAAAAAAATATCATGAAAAATCATACTGGGATTATTATACTTTAATAAACAACCATCCTCCAATTGAAGAAGAAAAAAGTAATATGCTAAAATCTTCCAAATTTTCTACATTATCAAAATACTGGCAATTATTCACTTGGAAATATCTACACAGAAGTTTATATACACCACATAGGTTAGCCAAAATGTATTCTATTGAAGATCAATGTTGGAGATGCCATACCAAGATAAAAGCAGATTGGCAGCATGTTTTTTATGAATGTATATGTCTCAATATGTACTGGAAATCCATTAACTATTTTTTTCAGACTGTTTATAATGATAATTTTCAATTAACAAAGTCTTTAATTTTATTCAACTCTCCTATTCCAAATTGTGTACCAGAAAAAGACACTAAAATCCTATGGTCACTACTGGCAATTTCACGTAAAATCATAACTATACAATGGAAAAATGAGGCTTCTCCTATGTTCAAGGAATTTGAGAATTTAACAACAGTTGCTCACATGGAAATATTAACAGTGAAGAACAGAACTAAAAGATCTACTTCTTACTATTACTCTTGGATGAAAGTACTGGAAATACTCGAAAAGATCGAAGAAGATATATCATCTTATGTTTCTAACTTTATATAATATAGAATTTCAATGTTATTTGCATAGACATCAATGTAAATAGTTATATACTGGATTGAAGTTAGTAATGTTTTAGAATTGTAAATATGTTATTTATCTTTATTTCATGTAATGTTTCTTAAGACATCTTATTTAAAATAATAAAAAAATATTTAGTAAAAAAGTTTTCAGCAGCATGTATTTTGGTTCCATTTAAAAACTGATGCAAAGAAATTATTTAGTTATTTTAGATTTTCATTCTAGTGAAATTGTGAGTTTCTAAGCATTAATTTGTATATGCTATTGAAAGCATTTAAAATATTTGGGTCTTTAATACAATGGGCCAGATTCCCGAAGGCTTAAGAGTAGTGTAAGGCTTCAGACAGGCAATATGTCTGCCGAGCGATTCAGCAATAGCCGGCAGGGGCATGCATGAGAGCTCCTAAAACTACTCTTGCACGGACAGTGTTATGATATGCAAATTACCTCATTTGCTGCTGAAAGCTATGCAAATGAGGTAAATCTGCGATCCAGGAAACACTAACCTGTCCGTGTAAAAGTAGAGTTACTTGCAGAAATGTACTCTGTTGGTAACGGAGTACCGTTCTGCAAATAGCAAAATGGAGCTATGAGAGCTCCAAATAAGGGATGCATGCAGTTGAGGAAGCATGCCAATGGCCAAATATAAGGCCATTGGCATTTTTAAAGGTTGAAAATTAATGAAAATCAATTTTTTTTTCCCCGATCTCCGATGTTTAAGCATAGCACAGCGCCACGCAAATGTGCGGCGCTTTAAAAACCAGAAACAAATTAAAAAATAGCCAAAACTAGGCATGTTTAATAAAAAGATTATTCTGCCATGCAGGTGAATGGCAGGCTGAAGACAACATGGCTACTGAGTAGGTCTGAAGAAGAAAGAGCATCGACTCTTCTGAAAGTGCTAACTAAATAAAGTTTTGTATTTATTCGTGCCTGGAACTGCCTGAATTGATTTTCTTCTTTATCCAGTTTTACTGAGTAGTGATTGCTAAGGGGGGAAGCTCAGTTTGAGAGATGTAACCAAGCATTAGTAGGCAATCCTATGCAAATGAGGATAAGGATAGTGAATCCCAATTTTCCCTGTTATGTGAGCCATGCCCCTAGAGTGTAAGTGTAGGAGTGGGGGAGTAGTAGAGTAGAAGATAGGTGACATCATGAGGGGTTATGTCTGAAAGACTGTAAACTTATTGGAGCAGAGTGGCTTGTGTTTGACATGAGTTGCTCAGGATTGCAAAAGGCATATCTACAGTTGTCCTAGCTGAAACTCAGAATCCGAAGGTGTACGCCGTGGATATATCTGAAATTTATTGCAAACATGTTTACACCGTGTGCGAGCGTGTGTGCGTCTGTAAGCCTGTGTGCACGCGTGTGCACCAGTCTAAGCCTGTGTAAGCCTGTGCAAGCCTGTGTGCATGCGTATGCACCTGTCTAAGCCTGTGTAAGCCTGTGTGTGTGCTTGTGCACACGTGTGCGAGTGTTTGCGCTTGTTTGCGCAGCGCTGTCCCTTGTGGAAACAGAAAGGGAAAAGGAAGGAAAAGAAGTAGTAGGAAGTTAACCAAGGAGAACTAGCAGAGCTGCCAGGTGAAATAAATCAGAATCAGCCAATTACACAGGCAGTACACTAGCCTAGCCCAGCACTTAAAACTCTGAAAATAACATTTCCCATGTTTTTCTCAAAAACACTGCAACACTGCAGTATACAAAGAGTGAAAACTTAAAAAGCCTAACTCAAACAAAAAAATGTTAGGGGCTGCCATTGCTATTATAAGCCAACATGTGCAAGATGCTGAGGGTGGTGCCATTGTGAATGCTGCTGAGCAACCCACATTGAGGAGACAGAGAAGAGTGTACAGACCCAGGGTAACCTACCAGGGACTACATGACCTGGAGATAGTGGAGTGCTATAGAGTGGATGGAGACTTCCTGCAGCAAATTGTTGAGCTGTGCAGGCCATGCCTCACACACAAAACCAACAGAGGGGAACCCATCCCAGTGGAAACCTAGGTATGTGTTGGCCTAAGAATACTAGCAACAGGTACCTTCCAGTGACCAACTGGTGATATGATGGGGATTTCACAGGCATCAGCATCCAGGGTACTGCAACAGTTCCCGAATGCCATGTCAGCACATGTCGGTGATCATGTATATTTCTCCAATTCTCGTGAGGCATTGGCCAGCAATATGTGTCTCTTCCAGCAAATAGCGGAATACCCTGAGGTAGTGGGTGCAATTGACTACATGCACATACACATCAAAGCACCAGCCAGTGAGCAAGGTAGGGCCTACATCAACCGCAAGGGCTTCCACTCCATCAACTGACAGGTCATGTGCGATGCCCAGGACATAATACTGAATGTGTGTACTGGCTGCCCTGGAAGCTACCATGATTCCCATATCTGGCATCTGAAACAGCTGTACCAGACATTTGCCAGTGGGACATCCCTGACGGTCACCTAGTGGGGGATGCTGAATATGCACTGGAGCCGTGGCTGATGACACCCATCAGAAATGCACACACACCTGAACAAGAACTCCATAATGAGGCACATGCACAAACATAAAATGTAATTGAGTGTGTGTTTGGGATGCTCAAGTCACGGTTCCGGTGTCTGGATACATCTGGTGGAGCCTTGCAGTACTCCCCAACTACATGTACCCAAATTGTCATGGCATGTGCCATGCTACACAATATGATCCTGTGAAAACAGCTGCAGCAGGAACAGCATGGGTCTGGGCCAAACAGCCCCCCACCATTGCCAAGGCCATCACAGGCAGAGCGTGACTTGGAGGAGGCACAACCTGAGCCTGCCCCAGTAGGCAGAAGGAGGCGTGCCCAGTATGCCTTTGCAAAGAGGCAATGCATAGCACATACACTGGCTCAGTAGGAACCCTGGAAATGATACCAATCTGACTCGCACATAAAATAAAAGGGATGCCTAACTTGACACTACCTGTTTTCAAATATGTATAGGGAGTGTACTATGTGCATCTGACATAGGCAGCCCTGCAGCACCACCTGAGGTATGATTGCCATGTTTTAAGCAATATAAAGCAGTGTTAAGAAGCTTTTACCACTATTTAGTATATGTAAACAAAATTGCTAAATTGGGCAACGTTGAGCAATGTTGGGCAACGTCGGGCAAAGTTGAGCAAAGTCAGATAAACATGCTCATATTTGCTTTACTGTTCCTTAAGCAGTCTGGTCTGCCCAGCATGAAAATAAAAAGCAGTGACAGGGCTCGAATGCAGGATACTGTGCACTATAGTCACAGTACTGAACCACTAAGCCATGACAGCATTTCACTGGCACAGACACAGCAGGACAATTGTACACTAATGCAAACACAAAGAAATGCTGTATCATGTCCCTAAAGAGGCATATGGGTAACCTCCCCCACAGGCCAATGCAGACAGAGAACAGCATGCCAGGCGGGTGGCTGTGTTCTACATGACATACGAAGAGACCTGGCACCACATCTGTGTGCCCTGGTCAGTCACAGCCTCACCTCAGGCTTTGCCCTTCCAAAATGGCACACTGCTACAGTCATCCCTCTCCATAAAGGGGTAGAAGCTACAGACCCTGGGGATTATTGGGCCCTTAGCCTGACAAATCTACTATGTACAGGTATGGGCACATCATCAGGGACTTGATTGACCAAGATACGGGTGATCTCCTAAATCTGGGCTCCGCACAGTGTGGCTTTGTGAATGGCAGATCATGCCTGCTTCACTTGGTTGACATCTTTCAGTGAGTCACCAGGGCTGTCTATGACAGTAAGGCACTGCATACAGCCTAACTCAATCTGGCCAAGGCTTCTAATACTATTTCTCAGTCAGGGATTATTGATAAACCCAACAAACTAGTCATCAACCCCTATATCAGTGGGTGGTTTGCAAATTGGTTCACAAAAAAACACAAAGTGACAGTGGCAAACTCCAAGTCAGGCTGGCAAGCAGTCATGAGTGGAGTTCCACAGGGATCAATACTGGGTAGTGTCCTGTCCAGCATCTACTTCTCAGGAGTCCAGCCCAAAAGAGAGGAACTCCAGCTGACCAAGTTCACAGAGGACTGCAAGTTGGGAGCTATCATGAACTCCACAAGTGATGCAAACATCCTACAGAGAGGGCTCAGTGAGACAAGTGAGTGGTGTGGTAACAATGGCCAGCAGTTTAACATCACAAAATGCATCATCATCCCCTTTGGTAAAACACTCAGCTCACAGTAAGTGCCACATCAGTGGGAATCCAATGAAGACTGTAGGCATTATAAGAGATCTGGGACACAGGTTGACAGCAACTTCTCCTTCAAGCAACACATTGCCACTGTGGTCAGGAAGGCCTTCTATATGGTACATTGCATTACTAAGGGTTGTGCATTCAGGCAGACAGAGGTAATGATCTCTGTCTACTATTCCCTTATTAGACCACTCCCCAAGTATTATGGCCCATTTGCCATGTACCTCACCAGATACCTGCTACAGCTGAAGAAGCCAGACCACTCCCCAAGTAGTATGGCCCGTTTACCATGTACCTGACCAGATACCTGCTACAGCTGAAAAAGCCACAGAAGTACCTCACAAAAGGGTTCCTAGGTATTAAACATACATCCTATACAGACCAACCAAAAACTGGAACTGGAAGTGAAGCAAAAGAACCTCTTCCAAAATTGGTTTTAAACATTTTAATCCACAGTAAAACACAGTAAGCCACGCAAAAAAATACACAATATTGATAATATTTCTATTTCTTCTTACTTTTTGACCTATACCTTCACTATGAAACAACAACTGTAAATTCATTTTTCTAATAAAAAGCTTCATATCAATTAGGGTTTGTGTAGTATTCCCCTTAACTAAGGGTATAAATTTAAAGCCCTTTTCCATTAATTTGAAATGCTGTACATTTAATACCAGGTTACTAAAATTATAAATAGCAAACCCTCCCAGGGTAAATTTATTCCCTTCTTCCTCAATATTACTTGCCATTGTATCCTCTATCACATGATGAGTGGATGTGTCTTCTAATGGGTGGGGGTTTAAAATTGTCTGTATTTCTCCCCCCCGCTGTTGAAAATTTCCTTGATGTCTTTTTTCCTGCCATTCTTCACTTCCTGGCCTTTCTAATGGGGGAAATTCTAAATCATATTCATTTCCCATCCATTCCTCATTTTCACCATAATTTTTATACTTTTCCCATGTTTTGTTGTGTTTGTTGTTGTTATTATATGGTTTATAATACTCATACTGATATCTATAACCCGTCGGTTTAGGGTAGCTCATTTCATTATTGTATTCCTGGATGTCCCTCCTCAGTTTGTCCATTTTTCTATTCACTAAAGGTTTACATTTATCATCTATTTCATCCTTAATTTTAAAATATTCCTGTCTCTCTTCCTTGATTTGAAACATCAAATCATCTTTAATGTGTTTATCTAAAATTTCTATCTGCATTTGAAGGCTTTCTAAGTTTAAAACCAATTTTGGAAGAGGTTCTTTTGCTTCACTTCCAGTTCCAGTTTTTGGTTGGTTGGTGATTTGTGGTGGTTGGCAGACACCGGTTTGGCGTATTTTTCTTGATACATCCTATACAGAAAAACTCAGAAGACCCAAGCTAATCTCTGTGTCATATCACCCAATTAGCAGCTATCTGTCCTTGACTTACAAAGCCATGTCTGACCCAGCTGGTTTAGAAATGCTACATATAAATCCATCCACACCACACACTGTAGAGACCTCTACCTCATTACCATAATCACCACAACATGCTGGTGGGACAGGTCCCTCACCAAGAGATTGCACATGCCCTGGAATACACTTCCCATACATGTCATGAAGAGTACCTAGCTGACCCTGTTCCAGAGAAATCTTGATGAGTGGATGAGTAATAGACAGTTCAACCTAAGGATCACTGCAGTGGCTATACTTGATACAGGAACTGGGATGTAACATTGGGTGGCACAATGGGTGGGCCCTTCTGTGTGCTAGGCTTGTTAAGGCTCCTGGGCCACTACCTAATACACACTTGTGAACCTATGAAGGGAATGACATCAGCAGGACTGATAAAGTAGTGCAATGGGTGTTCAACCAATCAAAATACTTTGTCCTCCAAACAAACACACACACACTTGCCAAATGTGAGAGTAGAACTCCTTCCTAACTACTGAGTTGTATCATAGTGTTACTCAGTTACCGCATGTGCTACAGATCTTACTGGGCTGAGAGATGGACAAAGGTGCTGATAAGGGGAATGACATCAGCAGGACTGATAAAGTACGGCAGTGGGTGGGAAACATATCAAAATACTTCTACTTACAAACATACATACCCACACACACACACATTTGTCGAATACAAGAGTAGAACCCTTGCCAAACTAGTCATTTGCACTATAGTGGCAAGCATTTATGACATGCACTGCTAAGCTTACAGGGCTGCCAGCTGGCCAAGGCTGCTGATAAGGGACTGACATTATCTGGACTGATAAGGTGGGGTGAAGTGTCGTGGGTGGGAATGGCATAAAACTGTTTCACCTATAATTAAAAGAACACACAATTTCAGCAGTCTTACACACACAACTGTCTCTCTCTCTCTCACACACACGCACACACACACACACACACACACACGCACGCACGCACGCACACACACACACACACACACACACACACACACACACACACACACACACACACACACACACACACACTTCTACATTTGCCAGGACTGAGAATAGAATTCCTACCTAACTAGTTATTTGGACCACTGTGTTATGCAGTTATCACACATGCCATAGAGCTTATGAGGTTGAGGTCTGATGGAAGGCACTTCTAAGATGTCTGAAATCTGCAGGACTGCTAAAGTAGGGAAAGGGGAAATACACTGGGTTTGAATAGACCCAAAAGCTTTTAGTTGTGAATGCACACACCCACACAGACACACACACACACACACACACACACACACACACACACACACACTTTTACATTTGCCAGGACTGATATTAAAACAGCTATCTAACTAGTAGTTACCACACACGCCACAGAGTTTATGGGGCTGGGCCTAACAAAAGTGACTTCTATGGTGACAGACATCTTCAGGACTGCTAAGGTGGGGCAATGGCAAGTGCACTGGGTGGGGAAAGCCTGTACATTCCTAGACCATACTGACATTTCTCTAAGTGTATGAGCATGCCCAATGTGTCCTTCTATAGTACATGTGGGACTTCATTCCAGGAGTTGCTGTACTCCAGTCCGGTTTGTTTTGTGCTACAGCCATGCCTCTCAGCCTGTTGGTACAGGATATCTGGAGATAGCCTATCAAAATGGGAGGACAATAGGCCATACAATGATTCTGGCAATTTCTCTCAGTAATATATGGGTTGCTAGGGTTACATAGCTTGTTTTAGCAGACATCTGTCATATATGCCATTTGACACTGTCATGTATTGTTTCAGTACCTTGTGACATACCTCCTCAGATCATTATAGTGATTTACCAGAAGAATATAGGATGGATGATGCACACACAAGGTTTATGGGCCAAATTCTATGCATTCTTGCACGATCCAGCCTGTTAAGGGGTGTGCCTACAAGCAATTGATAGCTGGTGCTATATAAATGGTTTAGCACCTTGGTTACATGTTACAATGGTGGAATCTCTGTGCATTTATGTTCTGGCCTGGTCTGATTTCCAGTCCACAGTTGGGTAATATAAGTCAGACAGGATCAGGGTGACAGGCAGACTCCGGATAGATTTGTAGGGGATAGGATATGTTGGGGGGTGTCTTGGGCAGATATGTTTGCCTATCGCTACCAGTACTTTATGTTGGGCTCTCCTTAATGGCTGACTGCACTTGGAGGGTTTTTTTGTGTGTCAGACTGTTGGACCAGCCTGGAAGTGTGTGTTTGTCACACATATATGTATGGCCCACCTCATTTTGCTTGTATGACCAAATGTTGGGGCCGGGGTGTTGCACAGGATGAATGATCAAGGAGGTGTGTGTTACTCCCCATGGCTGTGGCCCAGGGTTCTGTGGGTGCAGACATATCACAATCTTCCAGGGTTAGGCCTGCCTGCAGTGGGTGCATTCCCATGTTTAAACTCCTAGCCCTGCCTGTTGACTGTACAGAGTGTCACAGAATGCCCACATCCATGACTCTTATATCTTGTGTTTTACCCAAACAAGTGTGGCTTTCCAGCAAAAATGTTTTGCAATTCAATCAGGGTTGAAGTCACATATTACTGACAGTTGACATTGCAGTTTCAGACTACGTACCCATCAGACATTCCTTGCCACTACAAATCATTCCATCAACTTTATAACATTATTAGAGCAGTATTTCACAGGTGTCATTGTCTATGGACCTTCATCACCCCATTATTCATGACTTTGTCCTGATTTCTGGCTTCCTGAGGCTGGCAGGTATGCTCCTAGCAGTTGTCAGCATGGCCTTTCTTTGCATTTTGTGGACTGTGTTATGTTGGTTTTACGGACCCCATGACACTCCCTAAAGGGCACTGTGGGTGGGGCATAGGCATTTGACAGAGCTCTTTAGGCCAGGTGTGACAGATGCAGCCCATCTGTAGCAGAGCTGTGCATTCTGATGATCATATGCTCCCAGGCTGCAAGCAGGAGACACACCTGGGATGGCACCAGTAAGTTGATTGTCGGTGTTACTGACAATTGCTTTCTGTCACAATTGCACCATCACTCTGGGTGACAGCTGGATGCTGCTTAAGTCTAGGAATATGCTACTGCATTTCTATGGGACTATGGGGGGGGGGTGACACGACTGTACATGGTACACATCTGCACAGACTGTGCTATTTGCTTAACATTTTGGTCCCATGTAGCATAGTGGCATGCCATAGCTTTTGGACTACAGGCATAACAGTATCAACCACAGGTCATATTGTTCTGGCATAGACATTTGTAGTTTCAGACTTCTTACCTTTCAAAGCCATACTGCCACTGCCAGACCTGCTGTGATATCATTATGTAAAGGTCTGTGGATGGGGATTTCATGGATGTTGCCATGTGGAAGTCTTTGCCAGGCATTTCTGTATGGTTTTCTATAGCTGATCTGCTGTGTGGGGTTGGTGGTGGGTATGGGACCCCCACTTTGACTACCATGCATGTAACCTATGACCCCCCAGTTATTTGGCTCACCACATATACTGCAGTGGTATTTGTCGACTATGGTGGTACTGCATGGTGTGGGTAGGGCAGTACTGGGGATACACATCCTTCTGGCCCACAGAGCTCTCAATTGTCTGCTGCTATCCCAGTTAGCCACCCCATTCCCTTACATGCTTGATCAATACCATAGATATGCTATCAGAAAATTCCACTCCATTAGTTTATTTTGTTACAGACACTGGCTTATTTTGTGCCTGCAGCTGTTGTGAGGATGGTGCTTGAGGGCTGACTATGTCAGATGCATGCAATACATTACCTGTACATGGTCAGGTATAGGTGATGTGTTGCTTGGCATCCATTTTACTGTGTGTTCGAGTCAGACAGAGAGAGAGAGAGATCAGTCCCTGGAGCCCTACAGTGTCAGTGCATGTGCTATGCGCCGCCTCTTTGGCAAGGCCAGGGCATTCTGGGCATGCCTCCATCTGCCTACAGGGGGAGGCTCAGGATGTTCCTCCTCCGAGTCATTCTGTGCCTGTGGAGGCCTTGGCAAAGGTGGGGGCTTGTGTGGCCCTTCCCCATTTTGTTCCTGCTGCAGCTGTTTCCACAGGATCATATTGTGTAGCATGGCATATACTATGATCATGTGTGCACATTTGGCTGGAGAGTACTGTAAGGCTCCATTGGATATGTCAAGGCAGTAGAACCGTGACTTGAGCATCCCAAACACATGTTCTATAATGATCCTGGTTTGCATGTGTGCCTCATTATGGTGCTCTTTTGTGGGTGTGTGTGCATTTCTGATGGGTGTCATCATCCATGGTTCCAGTGGGTAGCCAGCATCCTCCACTAAACAGCCATATGGGATGTCCCCCCTGGCAAATGACTGATACAGCTGTGAGGAATGCCAGATGTGGGAGTCGTGATAGCTTCCAGGGCAGCCAGCACACACATTCATGATAATGTCCTGGGCATCGCACATGACCTGGCAGTTGATGAAGTGGGTTTGTCTGAAGAGGTTGGAAGCAAGTTGTGATTTATGTAGACCCCTACCCTGGTCACCAGGTGGTGCTTTGATGTGGATGTGCATGCGGTGTATGGCACGTAGTACCTCTAGGTAGTGTGCTACATGGTGGAAGAGATGCATATTACGGATCCTCTCCTCATGGGTGTTGGGGAATTTAATGTGCTCCTCAGCATGTCTGTGAGACCCCCAAGATATCCCCATATTGTCTTTGGAAAGTACTTGCAGCTAGTATTCTTACATTTACACATACCTTGGTATCCACTGGAATGGGTTCCCCTCTGTTTGTTTTGGATTTCAGGCGAGGCCGGCACAGCTCCACAATTTGCTGCAGTATGTCCCTGTCCACCCTGTAGCGCTTTACTCTCTCCAGATCATGTAGCCCTGGTAGGTAACCCTGGGCCTGAACACTCTTCTCCTCCTCCTCATAAGTCTGGGGTGGTTGTCAGCATTGTCCTCTTCACCACCCTCAGCCTCTTGCACATACTGATGTATGAGATCGACAGCAGCCCCTAACATTTTGTTAGTTTTGTCAGGTAAAATTTCCCCATCTGTGTTGTAGAGTTTGTGGGAAAAATCAGGCTGAAAGATGTCTGCATAGTTTATAGTGGTGTGTTGCAGATGCTGCCTGTGTGATTGGCTGAGTATGATACATTCCACCTGCAAGCTCTATTACTGGTATTTCAGTGTCTTTATTCTGCTATTTCCCTTTTTTCTTGTTCCACTTGCCATTTCCTGTATTTTTTTTTTTTTGTGGTTTAAATCCCAGTGCATGCTGCACACACCTGTTTAGGCGAGGTAGACAAGGCTATACAGCCTCGGACACACCCTCTTGCTTACATATACACAGTGCTGCCATTTTCTGTGTTTTTTTTTTTTTGTTTATGCTGCGCAAACACATTTAGCTGGAGTAAACATACAGCTTCAGACACACCCCCTTGCTTAGCTGGGCTTAGCTAAGGGCAAACCCATGTAACAAGGCTCCAGTGTGCTTACAACAAGCATGACACACCCCCTTTTCATGTTAGCTGTTCTTCCTGCCTACACAATCCTGTTCTAGCACCTACACGGTTAGGTGCAGGTTTTGGACTTCGAATATTTTGTGATTCAGTAAATTTCCCCTCATTTGCATACCCCACTGTCTTAACCCATAGATACTGCCCCCTGGTATTGTTTTGATTCTGCATGCGATAGACTATAATGGGAAAATGCAGATTTTCTTTAAACTTGGGTTTTCACTTTTTTTTTTATTTTTGGCACGATCGTGTTTGCATGCTGCTGTGCGTGCTTAAATGGCCAAGATCGGCCACAAAAAAATATTATTTTTTATTAAGATTAAACATTTATTCCTTCCAATTGCCATATATTTGGCCATTGGCATGTCTACAGATGTGAATACATGCTTTTATTTGCACTGTCATGCCTCCATTTTCTTTTCTGCAGAAATGTGCTCAATTAGCAACTGAACACATTTCTACACTGACACTGTTCATGCATGGAGACCTGACAGCTTCCTGAATCATTAATGCACCTCATTTGCATGGTTTTCACGAGTAAATGAGGTGATTAGCATGCCGCATGGTCTTCCATGCAGGAAGAGTGTAGACAGGCTTGTGCACGTCAGATCAGCTGTTTGCTGAATCGTTCATTGGCTAATCTCCATGTAGGAGCTGCTACTCTGTTCCTGCATGGAGTTTTGGCTTTCATGAATCCCTGGGAATAACTTAAGGTTTTAGTGAAGAAGATTTTGCTGACTAAAGTCTTAGTTGACTTTGCTTTGTTATGACATATCTGAATATGGCAATTTTTTTTCTCAGCAATACTACTGAATAACTCCTATTATGGGTTTTCAGCTTATAAAGCACTCTGACTTAGCAAAGCCAGACACTGATTTTTATTCTGCTCATGGAATGTATTTAAATGACACTGGGTTTCACCTGTTTAAACTGTTTAATGTACAGCTTTCAGATGTTCTACAACTTAAACATTAGTTTTGCTGTTATATTTTGGAAAAAAAAAAAATATATATATATATATATATATATATATATATATATATATATATATATATATATATATATATATCATTGGGGACCTACAGACAATTGACCTTACCCAGTTCGGCTTTGTAAAAGGCAGATCCTGTCTTTTAAACCTGGTGGACTTTTTTGAAACAGTCACTAGAGCCATCGATGAAGGCAAAGCAGTTCATACAGCCTACCTGGATCTGGCAAAAGCCTTCGACACAATACCTCACTCAGGCATCATAGACAAGCTCAACAGCTTAAATGTAAACCCGTTTGTCACAAGATGGGTTGCAAACTGGCTAAAGGACAGAACCCACAGAGTCAGAATAGCTGGAGCTATGTCAGACTCTAAGCCAGTCACAAGTGGAGTCCCACGGGGCTCTATCTTGGGACCCCTTTTGTTCGGCATTTATTTCTCAGATGTGCAGGCAAACATAGGGGGGGGGTTGTGGCTGACAAAGTTCGCAGACGACTGCAAACTAGGCGCCAAAGTCGACACACCAGCTGACACATGCATCCTCCAGAAGGGCCTCACAGAAACAGATGACTGGTGCCAGAGTCATGGCCTTAAACTAAATGCCAAAATGTATAGTCATCCCTTTGGAAAAACAAAGTACCCACAAATTACCACATAGGTGGTAATCCATTAATCTGGAAAAAGTAATCAGAGACCTGGGGACCCAAGTTGACAGTGACCTCTCATTTGACACCCACGTCGCCAAAGTGGTTAGAAAGACCTTCTACCTTGCCCACCTTATCATGAAGGGATTCACATCCAGATCAAAGGATGTCATTGTACCCTTATATTCCTTCCTTACCAGGCCTATTATTGAGTACAATGCCCCATTTGGTATGTACCTCACCCGGCACCTGCAGCAGCTGGAGAGACCCCAAACGTACCTTACCAAGAGGATCAAGGGTCTCCAGCATATGTCATATGCTGCCAGACTAAAAAAGCTCCAGCTCTATTCAGTAGCATACCACCTGCTCAGAGGTGATATGTGCCTTACGTACAAGGCCATGTCCAATTCAGAATTAATGGACATGCTCCACCTCAAAAAATCCAAATCCATCAGAGTCAGAATAGCTGGAGCTATGTCAGACTCTAAGCCAGTCACAAGTGGAGTCCCACGGGGTCCCCGGCACCTGCAGCAGCTGGAGAGACCCCAAACGTACCTTACCAAGAGGATCAAGGGTCTCCAGCATATGTCATATGCTGCCAGACTAAAAAAGCTCCAGCTCTATTCAGTAGCATACCACCTGCTCAGAGGTGATATGTGCCTTACGTACAAGGCCATGTCCAATTCAGAATTAATGGACATGCTCCACCTCAAAAAATCCAAATCCATCAGAGCCACGAGAGCTAAAGATCTAAACCTCAGCACAGATATGAATAGGACATGCTGGAGGGACAGATTCATAACCCAGAGGCTTCCCGCACTCTGGAACAGGATACCTGTCCATGTTGGGCAGAGTCCCTCACTGACTCTCTTCAAGAGAAATCTGGACGAATGGATGGGTGATCGTAGGTTTACCCCGGGGGTCATCTCTGTGTCATTGCTAGATAGAGGCACAGTAAACTAAATTTAATTTAAATTGTACACTTTTGTATCATTACATGGGGTGGCGAAAGCCACATACACTTTGGCTAGACTTATAAATGCCCTAGGGCAGATAGCCTAGTACTATACTATGAAACTATATATATATATATATATATATATATATATATATATATATATATATATATATATATATATATATGGATTTACTTACCTTTGTCAAAAAGCACTAATGTTGACACTGAAAGATTGACATTATACAAGTCAACACAATACTAGCATGTGCTGAGAATTAACCTTGGTGCATGCAAAACTTGTAAACAAAAACCATAAAGAAAACATCATTTTTTTCCTGGGGGCGATCTCCCCTGCATGCCTCACACTCTATATTAATCATATATACCAGCTCTGTCACTGGAAAATTCTTGGGGAAAGGGCAAATTTGTCAACTTTGAGACTCATCTGATCACTAGTTTTGTTGACAAGTATTTACCAGCTGTGTAGTTGACCAAACTGTCAATTAAACATATCTTGACCAAGGCACCATTCAACAAAAGTAGCAGAGCACATATCTCTATATATATGTATATATATATTTATATATATATATATATATATATATATATATATATATATATATATGTGTGTGTGTGTGTGTGTGTGTGTGTGTGTGTGTGTGTGTATGTATATATATATATATATATATATATATATATCTCTATATGTATATGTTTTATATAAGGATGGAAGGCTAGATTTATATTGACCTTGCCAGAGCTTTTAATCTTGTTTGCCATAATATTCTGTAAAATGCCCAACTTGAAATTGGAATTAGCCCAGATGCAGCTGCTTCGTTTAAAAATTATCTTTCCATTCTGTAAAGCCTCTCTTGTTCCATTGTTGTACTTAAAAGTATGCCTCAGGGCTCCGTTCTGGCTCCCATTATTTTTTCCATTTTCTTTAATAAACTATCATTTAACCTTCTTCACCTCTCTCTCTCTCTCTCTCTATCTTACTTTACGCTGACAACATTTTCCTATTTCAATCAAGCCTAACCTCTTCAGTCATACAGCAACAATTGCTGATTTCCTTTCTCTTATCAAATGGCATAATAACAAAAAATTAATTCAGACAGTTCCAAAACTAAAACAATGCTTCTTAGTGCCTCCCGTAAATGTCAGAAAAACTCTAAGTCACTTCTTATCCATCAGCATTTTGACAACCCCACTGATCAAGTCATCTTCTTCAAATACCTTGGTATTTGGCTTGATCCTGCACTGAACTTTCATCTTTAGGTAGAATATACATGGAAGAAAATAAAGTACATCCTATTTTGGTCCTATAAAATGTACTCCTTTCTTTCCAATTCAGTCAAAAATGTCATAGGCAAAGGTATTCTACTTACACAGCTTGACTATGGACCTCCAGGGGTTTCAGCAGCATTGAAGAAAAAATTCCTCCACCATCCAAAGTTTAAGCAACACTATGTACCATTTCATTATCATCTCCCCTACAAAATGAACATTATTTTATCACCTTTAATAAAGCCAGTTGGCTACCTGTACAACAATGTGCCAACCTGCATCCCAACTCTAAAAGCTCTTCAAAGAACAATCCTTCTCTTCCTTTGCTTCCAACCTCTTCAGACAAACCCTCAGTTACAATCTAAGAAGTCTTAACCATTCTGGTCCACTTCTCCAATGGCCTAGTACCAGGCTTCATTGCACTAACCATGCTTTCTGCATCCTAGGCTTCAGCTTTTGGGAATATCTCAATACTAATCTTAATGACCTTACCTTGTACACCTCATTCTGTGCTCAACTTAAAGATCATCTCAATCCTGAGTCAGATTGCAAATGCTTTCCCTTTGTGCACATCACTTAATTCCCTACTGTCTCTCTCGTATCTTGCTCACATTATTTCCCTACACTTGTATGTGACATCTGTTTGTCACTGTATATATTATATAGAGTTAATTTCTGTTTGCCCCTTCCTTACCTTTCTTATCTTTTATACGTTATGCTCTATCCCTTCACTAATATTCACTCTCTTTTTTCTTCTTTTTTTACTCTAATCATTCCTTCCTATTGTCACCTTTACTGTGAACTTCATTATTATTATTATTATTATTATTATTATTATTATTATTATTGTTATTAATACTGTTATTGATTTGTTGTTACTGATTCATTGCTACCTCATATAACATTTTGTTTGCATTTAAAATAATTCTTGTTAAATTGCTTGTCTACTGGCATTTATAACTGTACAGGCTAAGACTGAACTAGGTCAGTTTGGATCAGAGTTCTACCCCAGTTACCAAACTGAACAAAGAAATAACTATGCAGTAGTGTTTACAGCTATTAGAACTAAATGATTATATGAAGGCATTTATGAAAAGTCATACATGGACTGTAACCTTAAACCTAGTTTTAATTTTCTGTTTGGTTGAATATGAAGACGTACATTGCTGGTCAGGGAAATTTCAATGTAATTCACTTATCAAAAGTCCTTCTGCCATTAGTATATCACAACTAGTTGCAAGATGTGTGACTGTTTTCAGATCTGTTTAACAACACCTGCATTTTTCTGTTTCTCCCACATGTTTAATGGACTTTGTAAAACAGTATGTATGTAGTCCACTATCCTGGGCCACCAATATTAACCTTTCATCTTTTGGTTTATAATCAACTCTCCTTAGCCATGTTTGCATTCAGTCCTGATCGACATGAGATTGTTCCAGGAGTCTTCTGTATTTGCAACTATGTCTATGCATTTCCCACATTTCTTGCCTTCTCATCTGATCCTTCACCATATGTTCTTTTTTTTTCCTTTGTCACATTCAATTGCTGCTTGATGTTTATCTATTTTGAGGAGGCATACCCCCTTCAGAAAGGAGAATATATAATCTTGGTAAACAAAGATTTTTATAAATCATTTGATAAGCATGAAGCATTTTTCTTGTTTTCCTGTACAAATGATCCAATACCTTTTGGGGCCAATCAGTCATTCCAGAAATGCAAGTTAGGACAGAAAGAACAAATTGGTTTATAGTGTGGACTTTGTTCATAGATGACAAAGCTCTTTTCAGTATTAATTTTAGTCTTCTAAAATATTCCTTAATGAGTTTCATTTGCATTTGTTCATGTTTTATTGTTGGTCCTTCATCAATTCCCAAATATGTATACATTTCCTCTTACTCAAGTTATTTTATATCACATTCTTGTCCCAGACTGATATTTTCTTGGTGCTGCAGCTTTCCTGATTTAAAGGTTGCTTTTGTACATTTATCAAGACCAAATGACATTCTTATATCATCTGAGAAAGTTTTGACCACTTGTAGTTGTGCTTTCAGTTCCACATCTAATGAACTATACACTATTATACAATGACTCCCTATTAATATTTGAAAATGTGCATGCTGATTGGCCCAGCCCAACCAGCGTGCCCATTGTAAATCCCACAATATACCAAAGGAAAAAAGTCCGGTTGCCCCAAATTCTTTCTGTTCATATAAAGTGCCCCAAAACCTTTTTTTTTTACAATAAAAAAAAACCAAGAGAGAAAACAGAGCAACAATGGTTTCAAAGCATTGATGTACTGGGTATGTGTGGGATTACAAGTGCCTTACGCATGCGCAGTACATCAAAAACAAAGAAGCAGTATACCACAATCTGCGGAAGAACAGTAATCTGCCATTATACAAAGACAAAGAAAAGTAAGTATTTTTTTTTTAAATAATGTCATTGTATAATAGCAATAACTGACTCTGTGGTTGTGGTATATTTAAGATTTACCCACGGTTGCCTTTGTTTAATCACTTGGGCTTCGCCCTCATGTTTAAACCACACCAACCATGGGTAAATCTTCAATATACCACACCATGTCATTGGTTATTGCTTAATTAAATCATCTACAAAAAGAAGATGAGAAGTCTTTACACTTTGTTGTTTTCTGGGAGCCAAATTGTAACCATGACCTAATCTGTTAAGTAGACAGCTTAATGGGCTAAGGCAAGACTAAAGAGCAGCAGTGACAAAACATCACCTGAGAATATTCCTCTTTGAATTTGTATCCATGGAATAATAGTTTGTCCTTTGTCATGGCTTAACTGTAAAGTGGTTTACCACTGTTTCATAGTTGCTGTAATGTAATTAATCAGTATAGGGTATATCTTATACATTTGTAAGCATGCTTTTATCCATGAATGTGGGATGCTGTCAACATTTTTTGTAGTGTATCCATGCCATACTTAGATTATTTCCATTTTTACAGTTCTCCATTATAACTTTATTTAACAAGAAATGTCCTTTGTTCCATATGACTTTCTTTTGTTACCCTTTTGTTTTGTTGCCATGATTGAGTTTTCTTCTAAATGACTATAAACTCTGTCAGCATCAGTTCAAGTGTATAATTTATTCATCGCTGGAAGACAAGTTGTTGGTCTAATTTTTAGGATAGCTTGCAGGTTTCCTCTTAAGGAAGAGTATTGTTTTTTTCTGTTGTTAACCGAGTTGGCATCTGTTCAGGGTGTGCATACAAATAGTACTTAGTCATGGTTAAATCTTCATGTAAAGATATTAATACTTTTAGCCAGAAGATAAATACTGCATCTGGCCAGGGGTTTTCCAGTTAGGAGTTTTTCTTAATTTTCTTTTAATTTCTCTGGCCAATACTTCATTTATTTATTTATTGGCATTTATTTACCAGGAAAGTCCACTGGGCCGAAGGAACCCATTTTCAGTGGAGGTCCGGGGGGAAAAAAGCTGTAAAGGCAGTTAATTTAATAGTACATAACATTCAAAATGGATAGTACATACAAGCAGTGTTAGCAAAATGGAATGATATTAAGCAAACAACAGAGTAGAAAGGATATACATATTTAATATGTACAGATAACACAATTTAAGGGTACATTCTAAAACAAGTAAACTTATTGTTATACCTTTTTAATGAGGAGCAGTCATATACAAATATTTACAACATAATCAGGGAGGTAATCAGGGAGTCACAGCCAGCATAAATGGTGCAGGGAAGAGTGAAGCTGATTTACTGACAGATGGTTAGGCAATAATAAACAAAAAGTCAGTATTAGAGGAATCATAAGGTCAATATGATTTAGAGTGTGGGGATCAGGTTATAGATGGGTGGGAATTGGAACATCTGCTTTGCCAAAGGGTGGAGAGGTGTTGGTGCAGTGATTTTTTTTGAAGGAAGAGATATTGCTGGATGTTCTGATAGCTATTGGGAGAGAATTCCATAGCTTGGCAACAGAAAAAGAATAAAGCATACCACCAGTTGGGAGTTTTGGTTTGTCTACTTGAAGAAGGAGTTGATTTTCAGATATGAGTGGCTTATTTGGGTAGTAATGGGTTAAAATGGATGAAAGGGCTGGACACACTGAGGGTTTGTAAATCATTTTATGTGCTATGGTTAACTGTAGATAAATTAGATAATGTGGGAGTTCAAGCCAGTTAAGTGCTTGCAAGGAGATGCAGTGGTGGGAAGAGTGTTTTTGTTGGTTGAAAACTTTGCAACCTTGTTATAGCAGTACTCAAGCTTGGTCTTTAAGGAGGATTGGATGTTGGTAAGGAGGGAGCTTCATACAGGAAATATGGAAGGAGAAAGGTTGTGGTGAGAGTACACATAGTAGAGCAGTTAAGACAGTGTCTGTGCCTGTAAAGGGTGCCTAGTTTTTGGTGTTTTTTAATATTATTGTGGATGTGGAGGTTGAATGTCAGGTTTTCATCAAGAATAATACCTAGCAATTTAGTGTGATAGACAGCCTCTGTGGTAATATTATTTTGAGAAAGGATGATGAAATCTGACATGATAACAGAGAGGTTTTCCTCATGGGTAAATATTACCAGTTTGGTTCGTTGGGGTTTAGTGCTAGGTGATTATTGGCCATCGAATATTCAGTGGCAGTAAAGGCATCCTGAGTTATTTGCAGAAGTTCAGATGTAGAATTATCAGAGCAAATAATGGTTGAATCGTCTGAATATTGTATCACAGATGCATTATTATTGGTTGAATGGAAGTAATTTTAACGATATATAAAAGAAGGGGTCCTAAGATAGAGCCTTGGGGAACACCTGTTGAAGAGTCAAGGAATGGTGAGAAATAACTGAGCCATTTAATAGATTGTTGCCTGATTGTTAGTTAGTGAACCAGTTTAGAGTTGGAGGAGAGGTACCTAGGGTAGAGAGTTCACTGAGGAGTAATGGGTTGCAGACCGTATCAAAAACCTTTGAGAGGTTGAGAAAGAGTGAGGATACAAGTTTGCCAGTGTTTCTGGCTTGATTGACTGTGTCCATAAAGGAAATAAGAGCAGTCGTGGTGCTATGACCTAGTCTGGACCCATGCTGAGTTGGGGATAAGAGCTGGTTTTATAGTAGCTATTGTAGATGTTGATAGTGGATACATTTTTCAAGGATTTTAGAGAGAGGGGAGAGAATAGCTGTGGGTCAGCAGTTAGAAATGTCAATAATGGGGAGATAAGACTCTTGCTGGGATCTATTGAGAAGTATGCTCATAGGATAGGCAATGTATATAGCTGGCATTTGGAGGTATTTTGGGGGTAAATTATTGAGGGCAGTGGAGTCAGGTTTCAGTTTTAGGAGACGTTTGGTTATAGTGGTGATGGATATGGGGGAGAAAGAGAAGGAGGGTGGTGAAGGGGTGACAGTATCCTGAGAAGAATGAGTTTGTGGATGAACGTTGGTATTAAAATTAGTTTGAGGAAAGGTGGTGGTATGTTTGGCTATAGTTTCAATGAAATGTGAGTTAAAGAGGGTGACTATTTCACTGGCAGTTTTCTCGGAGAATGGACAGGGATTGTTTTTGGTACCAGGGTTGATTATAGATGAGATGGACTTCCAAAATGTCTTTGGATTTTTTTGTGATCTTTTTGGTGGCTTAAGTAATATTCTTTTCTGTCACATATGACTAGGAGTTTAGCTTGGTTACAAAGTTGTCTAAATTCTATGAGATCAGTGGGATTTTTTTACTTTTGCCATTTATTTCCCTTATTTTGTCCCATCAGCCATGATTTGTTTGGTAGCTTTAGAGAGCCATATGGCATGCTTAGTTTTTACTCTATTCTATCTTAAAGGGGCTAGTTTGTTTAAGATGTTGAGGAATATGGAATTGAAGAAATCAACAGCCTCATCAAGGGGCAGGAGTTTTAGTATATTCCAGTTGATATTGCTTAGCATTTCATTAAAAGTTATGGGATTAAAGTTGCTTAGGTTTCTACTTTGTTTATATTGATGTTGGGAGGATAGTGTATTGGTTTTACAAAGTATATAGGCTAGCAGGTGATCACTAATGCTGCAAGGAAGTGTCCCTGCTGCTGAAATTTTATTTGGGTCAGACACTGGTATCCAGTCAAGAAATGAACCAGATTCTTTATTTCTGTTGGATCTGGTTATATCTGTTAGTAGTTTTATTAAAACTGAATAGGTTGATATTACATGATGGAAACTGACCTGAGAAATCATTCCAGTTCATGTTTACGCCACCTAGAATGATTGTCTCATTATTTATGTTGTTTGATAACCAAGCAAGAATATCTTCTAGAATGGGAATATTGTTACCTGGAGGGATATATAGGACTATAGTGCAAAGATACATGACATTGTTCATTTTGAGAAGCGATACAAGTATTTCAGCTTTGGAGAATTGGAGAATAGGATTGGAATATGAGACTATGGTGAGGGTGTTAGAAAAGAGTCTAGCTATGCCTTCTCCTTTTTTCCAGGGTCTGTCTGTTCATAGGCAGGCATACCCTGGAAGAAGGAATTCTGAATCCTTTATGTAGCCTTTCAGCCAAGTTTCAGTAGCAGCTAAAATGTCTGGTTTATTTAGGAATATCTAGGTGTGGAAATCTGGTATTTTGTTTCTGATACTTTAGAGATTGATTGTTGTGAAATTTAGTGATTTATGTGAACTAGAGAGGTTGGCAGTTAGTGGAGTGGGTCCTGGATTTGGGTGGATATCACCACATAGGGATATGATAGATTGCTTGTATAGATAAGTGAAAGGCGTGAGGTGTCTTTTTGGGTCCTATTTCATGTCCTATACACTTCAACGTCTTATTCTTTCTTTTACTTATTCTATCCATTCAGCATCTTTGATATGTTCCACAGGATCTTAATAATTTTTTTCTCAAAAATGTGTCCATTTATAATAACTAGAAATTGGATTTCAGATACACCTCCTTCGTTTAATGAATTTAAAAATGTTATGAATATAGTGTGCCATATGGAAATAAACACAATTAGGACTAGAACAAATAGAAAAACATCTTATTTTATTGTATGGGATAATTTACAAAATTTGTTAAAAAAATTTTAATTTCAATAGCATGGTATTTTAGTTTAATTAATTGATCTGATTGTAGTGGATGTCTTTGTAAATACTTTAGTTGTTTTGTTGAATATCATAATAATACCTATTTTTAATTACTTGTATAAAATTGTTATGATATTTCTCTTATATGTTAAAACAATAAACCTGTTTTGAAAAAAAAATGTGTCCATTTCTTCTTTTTTGTGGTGTTTCAATTCTTTTTGCATTGATAACCAATAGGCTATAAAACTTTTTTGGTCATCAATAAATTGCTTATTTTGTGCTTTCCCTTTATATTTATCTGCACATCTTCTATGTTTTTCTGCTTGTGCTGATATATTTAGTTTATTATTAGCAATACTGTACAATAGATCCTGATTGGTTCTGATACTGTGAGTTGTTTATCATGTCTATCTTTCTCAGTATTTTTGTTGATTTGCTCCCTCTTCTGTACTCTTTTAACAGTAACACTTCTTGTCTTAATTGCTTTATAGATTTCTCTATTCAATTCTTCCATGATAGCATTTGATTTCTCCCCTTCCTTTCCCTTACTGCTCTGTGTTTTGTTGTAAGACTTTATCTGTTATTAACTTAGCTGCACAGTAATATATCCTCTTTACTTCTGTTATATCGCATTCATTTCTATGAACAGGCCTGATTACTGTGTTCATTTGTTTATCAAACTTCTAACATTCTAGTCTTATTGACTTTCTAAAGTCTATTTCTTTCAATGATCTTATTATGTCTTTCCATTTCTATTAAATCAAGCAACTCTTCCCTTAGATTATTTTCTTCTAAACTGAGGGCACATTCTTTGTTCTCCATTTCCTGTAGGCATTCTGCAGAAAGTTCCAGATCATCTTCCTGTGCCAGAGTCTCTTCAGTTTCATCCCGTGTAACCCGTTGATCTTTTGTATGGGAAATCAGTGGGCTATCTCTCCATACCACTGACTGCGTCAGAGTTGCCACGGTTTCCTGTTCCTTTCTATGCTGTGCAACTCCAACTGAACTTTTAAACTGGTGTCCTGTGGAAGACTCCAAAGTATCTTCATATGCCAACTGATCAGATGTTTCCTGCTCCACTGGTTTCTACTTTATTTAAGGATTCATTATTCTATCCTGCTGCTGTGTTAACAGAGTTTATTTATTTATTTGCAGTTGGTTTACCAGGATAGTCCATTGGGCCAAAATGAACCCGTTTTCAATGGAGTCCTGGGGAGAAAAGCTCCAAACAATCAAAGTTACAATAGGTTATACATGATAATTATACAAGTGTAAAAGATTCAAGCAAACAATTACAAAATAGTAGAGGAAACATTACAGCTAATACAAACTAGAGATGAAACTTTTACAACTAATACAAATTAGTGATGAAGCTTACAGGGTACAGACAAAGAAGGAATGCTGCAAAGTAAATAATGAGAAGTCAAATTACATATCAGGAATCATACACTTAAGAGGTGCAGCGTAGTGTATTATTGTGGATACAGTAATAACAATAAGAGTGTATGAAATAGGAGAAATTATAAGGGAAGATTGCAGGTGTAAATGGGGGAAGGAAAGGAAGATGGAATTACAAGTGTTAGTTATGTGGGGTGGAAGCAAGAGCATTCCCACTGGGATACTAGATATAAGTGAAGAGATTTTTTGAAAATAAAATGGTTAGAGGTGATACAAATTGATGGAGGTAGGGAGTTCCAGAGGCGTGCTAGACCATGCGATAGAAGATTTTTGCCTGGGGGACGAGTTGGTTTGTGGACTCCTAATAGATTTTGGTTGTTAGACCTTAATACTTTATTGGGTAGATGCATTTTAAAGGCAGAAGACAGGGAGAGACAGAGGGAGGGGTTGAAAATGAGCTTGTGTGCAAGAGTTAGTTGGGTATAGGTGAGATGCTTGGGTAGTTCTAGCCAATTTAGTTGTTGGAGAGAGGAACAGTGGTGGGTGGAGGACTTGTGGCTGGTAGCGAACTTGGTGATTTTGTTGTAGCAGGAGGAGAGTTGTGTTTTCAGAGAGGACTGTAGATTAGTTAGAAGTGGAGCTCCATAGAGAAGGGAGGGGATAAGAAAGGAAGTAGAAAGAGTGATTTTAGTAGCAGGTGTAAGGTAGTGATTTTGCCGATAGAGCATACCTAGTTTTTGATGTTTTTTTTATATTTAGTTGTAAATGGGAGTTGAATTTGAGCTGGTTATCAATTTGGACACCAAGTAATTTGGTCTCTGACACCAGTTCCAGAGGTGTGTTATTTTGACTAGTAATAGAGAATGTGTTACTATCGAAATAGGTGACTTTAGAGGGGGGTGAATACCATTAATTTGGTTTTAGAGGCATTGAGTGCTAGGTGGTTTCTTTTCATCCATTGCTCAGTGGTTGAAAATGCATTTTGAGTAAGCTTGAGGAGTGTAGGGATAGATGAGGCAGAGCAGATAATAGTTGAGTCATCTGCACATTGGATAATGTTTGAGAAAGGGATAGAGTTGCGGAAATCATTTATGAATATGTTAAAGAGGAGGGGACCTAATATGGAGCCTTGGGGAACTCCAGTTTGGGTATTTAGAAATGAGGAGGTTACCTTTTTCCATTTTACTGCTTGATATCTATTTGATAAGTAGCTGGAGAACCAGTTCAAAGATGAAGGAGATAGGTTAAGTTTTGAGAGTTTAGTTAAAAGCAGGCTGTGTGAGATAGTGTCAAAAGCCTTAGAGAGGTCAAGTAGTAGGGTCGAAACAATAAGTCCAGAGTCTCGGGCTTTGTTTATAGTTTCAAGGAAGGAGAGGAAGGCTGTCATAGTGCTGTGACCAGGTCTGAAACCATGTTGTGTGGGAGTTAGTAGGTGATTATCTAAGAGATGTGGTAGGAGTTGAAATTGGATACACTTTTCTAGGAGTTTAGGGATGGGAGACAGGATAGCGATGGGGCAGAAATTAGTAACACTGTTATTGTTGCCACCTTTATGTAAAGGTATGATAAAGGCCTTTTTCCAGATTTGGGGAACTATACTTTCCTGGATAGAGTGGTTGATTAGAATGCTAATGGGGTAGGCAACTGCATCAGCAGCTATGCTAAGAAAGTAAGAAGGGATGTTATCAGGAGCATTAGTGCATGGCTTTAGTTTCAGTAGGAGTTTTTGTTATAGTAGAAGTGGGTATGGGTTTTAATGAGAAGAGTCGGGAGTGTGGAGAGGGGGTGTTGGGGGGGAGATGGGGAGGAAGTGAGAGTAGGAGGAGAGGTGGAGGGTAAAAAGTTAGTGGATGAGAGTGAGGGAATGGTAGCAGTGCAGGGTGAAGTGTTGGTAGGGGAGGATGGGGGTACATTGGAGAATGTGGTGTTGTTAGAGAATAAAGAGGTTAATTTGGAAATAGATTCAATGAAAAATGAGTTAAATTGGGTAGCTAAGTCTGTATCAGGGGCGTTAGGGTCTGGGGTGGGGGTATCTGGTTTGCTGGGGTTAAGTAGAGTAGAAATACCTTTCCAGAATTTTTGAGGATTTGTTTTGTTACTGTTTTGGTGGATGGAGAAGTAGTTTTGTCGATCAGAGATTATGAGCTTTTTTACTTTATTTCTAAGTGTTTTGTATTCATTATGTAGGAGAGGAGTCTTATTTTTCAGGTAGTGTGCCCAGACTTTATCTCTGAGATGCATGGTTGCTAGTGTGTTTTTTGGTAAGCCAAGGGGCAGTATTGATTTTTATTCTCTTTGTCCTTAAGGGAGCTTGGAAGTCTATCATTTTTAAGAATGTTGAGTTGAAGTGGACAACTGCGTTATCTAGAGGTAATGTTTTTAGAGAACTCCAGTTTACTGTTTTTAGAGAGTTAGAAAAGGTTGTTGGGTTAAAGTTTTTTTGGTTACGGAAAATAATATAATTATGAGTGTGATGTAGGAGTAAGGGGAGATGAGTAAAGGTGGGTATGTGGTCACTAAGAGGTTCGAGAAGAGTACCACTGTCGGAGAAATAATGGGGATGAGAGACTAAAATCCAATCCAGAATACTGCTGTTAGAGGGTTTTTTGAGGGGCGTGTAATAGAGGTGATTAGCTGTGAGAAATTGCAGAGGTTGATGTTAAGTGGGTTTGTAGGAGACTGAATGGAGGCCCAGTTAATATTCATGTCTCCTAAGATTATAGTTTCATTTCTAATGTTATTGGAGAGCCAGGAAAGGATGTCTTCGAGTGTGGAAATATTATCCCCTGGGGGTGTGTGTAGGGAAGCTATACATATGTGTTTGTGTTTGTTAACTTGAAGTAGTGTTAACAGAAGTTCAGCATTATTAAATTGAGGAGTAGGTTTGTTATAGGGAGTAACTGACAAGGAGGATGAGTAGAGCAGAGCTACTCCTCCCCCTTTTTTGTGGGACCTGTCTTTTCTAATGATAGAATAGTTTGCTGGAGTTATTTCGGAGTCTTTTATATGGGCTTTTAATCATGTTTCTGAGATGGATAAGATGTCAGGTTTATTATGTATGAGCCAGGCATGGAGGTATGGGATTTTGTTAACTATACTTTGGGAGTTTATAGAAGTTAGTAATATGCTCTTGTCTATAATGGTTGGGGTGGGGGGGGGGGCCTGGGTTAGGATTGATATCATCTGATATTAGACTGGTAATCAGGTGTAGAATTGGGTTAGAGAGGTAATTGGACAGTTTAGAGAAAGGATTAGGTTCTATTGTGATTTTGAAGGATTTGTCAGTTACTATGGGGGTAGATTGTTTATGAGTGGTGATAAGTTTATATGGATAAAGTAGAAGTTTTTTTATAGGAAATAGATGGGGAGAAATTGGGGTGTTAAAGTCTGAGAGAGAGGAGGTAAGGTGGTTAGTTACATGGAAGGATTGTGAGTGGTAGGAATTACTGGGCTGGATGAGGTAGTGAAAATAGGTTAAGTTAAGAAGTAGAAGTAGTAAAAAGGAGATGAATGAGGGTTTTGAAAGCATTTTGAGATGGGGTACTTAGAAGTACTAAGCTGATGTTGAATTAAATGTAGAAATGAGAGAGGTTTATATGTAGAGGATCTGGTAAGTACTTAAATAGTGGTAAGGAATTGATCGTTGTGTAAGGATTTGCTGGGGATGTGGTATTGGAGTGGGTGTTGAGATAGTAATGTAGTCTAAATTGGCTAGGTGAAAAAAAAACTAGGAGAGGTGAATAAAGGTTAATTAGGGTGGGATAGGGAATGGGTGTGTCTGGAGTTCTGGAGACTGATTGGACTGGAAATGTTAGTGGGTGTGGTTATGGGGTAATAAAGGTAGAGGTGCTGGGGCGGGTGGGATTTGGGGGCAGGGTAGGGGAGCAGAGTGAGCCCGCAGGGTGAATGGAGCGGGTAGAAACCAGAAGCAACGAGGGCAACAGAGGATCGAGAACCTATCAGTGGAGTGCAGAATTTCAGAAGGGTAAGTAGAGGGGACCTGGATATAGTAGGTTATAGTGGGCTGTAATGGTTTTAAGAGAGAGAGAGAAAGAAAGAAAAGTTATAGCAAAAAGAGAATACAAGAAGTAAGTGAATAGAAGTCAATATAAGTGGGGAGAGGATGCCATCTAGTGGATAAATGCTGAAGTGCACCTTGGCCCACCAGGGCAATCTCTGTACTGGGTTGGATTGAAGGGAGAGGGGAGCAAGAGTAAATCAGGGGACTAGATGAGGGAGAATAGCCGAGATATAAAGATAAGAAGGGTTTAGGCTGCTGGCTTTCCTGGCAGGGAGCGTACAGTGCACCTATCAGGGCTTAAAAACTATAGTAGTTCAAGGCTTAACAGCAGAGACATACTTCCTTGGATTCGTCTGGGACAAGCTTGGTTTAATTTCCGAGAGGGAATGAGGCAGCAGAGTTTGTAATAATTGCTATAAGCAAATGGCTGAGCTTGTATTAGATTTAGTGTAGGTCTAGGTGTCCACCATGCGTAATCACAAGGGATAGTTCAGGGCAAAAATCTGGAGAACAGGAGAGAAAGTTGAGAGAGAAATTGTATTTTAGTAGAATAAAACATAATATCTCCTAGTAACAGTAAGCAAAATTCAACAAATGTCAAAAATAGCAATGATTTGAAATTAAGTCACTTTGGGTAATAGTTTGTTGCAATTAACAGCAAATGTAGAGAGTTTACCAGGTCAGACATAGGCTCTTCTCACATCTGAGAATAGATTAGCAAATAAAAAGGTATTGCACTCATTTATCACTGCTAATGAAGGCAGATTGTTAGACAATAGGTCATTAATAGGGATCAGCTATGTGGAGCACAACCAGACATAGGCAACAATAACACTATTATTGGGGCATTTATTAGGAAACAATGCAGAGCAGAAAACACTCAGCATTTTTAACTAGGACTTAAATAGACCTCAACACTGGAGTATTACATGTTAGATGGTCACTACACTAACGCCAGTACATTACCCCTGGTTAGGAAGGTTATGGTCTATAAGGAGCTATAGTAGAAACAGGAGAAGCTAGCAGAAAGCCTATAGTAGACACACAATAAACACTCAAGTTTACAAATAGGCACAGCAAAATAGGCTTGGTAATATTGCAATACAATGTGCCTTATAGCCGGCCTTTAATTGAGCACTTTGAGGGAATGGAGCATTTATTTGTGAACCACGTGTGTAAGTTGGCATTAGCAGAGTACATTTAAAACAAATTCAAAGCTAACAACAACACTCCATTTTTCAAAATAGGCACTACTAAATAGGCAGGGCAATGTCACAATATTTAAAATAGATAAAGCTTCTAAAACGTTGTGCATTTAAAACTGATTCAAAGGCTTCTCAAAACATTCCGTTACGACTAGGCTCTACTAACTAGGCAGGGCAATGTAGCAGTATTTAAATAAAGCTTCTAAAACATTGTACATTTAAGACAAATTCAAAGCTTCTAGAGACATACCATTTTAAAACTAGGCGCTACTAAGTAGACATAGCAATGTCGCAGTATGGAAATAGTTCAGAAGCGTTTAAAACACTCGGTTTTACAAGTAGGCACTATTGAATAGACAGGGCAATGTCACATTACAACAGTGTCTGGCTAAGCATGTTGCGAGGGAAGTGCTTTACTTAGTAAATACACTTATTGAAGTTGGTGTTAGCAAAGAACATTTTATCAGTATACGCCATGGCATTTTCAAATACATAAACAGATTCACTCCTCATAACAACAGAAAGCTAGTTAGCAAAAATACAAAACCTAG
Organism: Protopterus annectens; assembly: GCF_019279795.1. Lineage (NCBI taxonomy): Eukaryota > Metazoa > Chordata > Ceratodontiformes > Protopteridae > Protopterus > Protopterus annectens. The sequence continues at coordinate 224,172,042 of NC_056730.1, read as the reverse complement.
CACACCTAATGTTAAATCCAGTACATTAATGAAGGGACATTCCTGAGAACTCCCTTGTAAGGTAATGCAAATTCAGATTGCAGTTAGGTAGTGTGTCAATAACCGGCACATATCTAATACAACAGACAGTAATTAAAGTAAAGGCATAACTGTTGTTGCACTATCATAATAAACAGCTCATTAGCAATTAACAGTGAAAGCAATGGTTCAAAATACAAACAGAATTCCACTTACTGAAGGTGTAGATGCTCCGCCAAGGATGCACAGCAGCCCAGAACGGGTGAAGTTTAAAGATGGCGCCCAAAGATTGGGAGGGGTTTTATAAACTCCAGGAGGATGATTCGGGAAGAGGGGGAGGAGCAGGGATAGGTGTTAGCATGTAAAGACCCGAAGGGCTGTAATTCCGCAGCAAGGAAGAGAGTTGAAATACAAGCAGTAGCTAATAGATGGAAATAAAGTAGATAATGAGGGAGAGAGAGAGCGAGAGAGAAAGAGAAAAGGGCAAAGCAGCGTAGTATAGTAGCAGGAAAATCAGATATCCCGGGTAGGATTATAAGATAGATATGAGTAGGAGAGAAGGGGAGAGAGAGAGAAAGGAGAGATGGAGCAAAGTGAGATAACAGAAAAACCAGAAGCAAGGAGGGCATCAGAGGATCGAGAACCTATCAGTGGAGTGTAGAATTTCAGAAGGGTAAGTAGCGGGAACCTGGATATAGTAGGTTATAGTGGGCTGTAATGGTTTTAAGAGAGAGAGAGAGAGAAAAAGAAAAGTTATAGCAAAAAGAGAATACAAGAAGTAAGTGAATAGAAGTCAGATTCCAAGATGGTGGTCGACTAGCTTGCACCAAGATGGTGGTCGACTAGCTTGCACCCTATCCTTAGAGCTCCTACTACTCCTATAAACATTACAAAGTTAACGCGGTTAAAAAGCTAAATACTATACATAAGAAGAGAGCTCAATCGCTCCGATCTGCTTTTCTTCAAATCTGGAGGGCGAATGACTTACTTTTAACAAAAGAAGTAACTTAACTCTATATTTGTGCCTGGAGACCCTCGCCATGTGCATCTAAGGGGCCCGTGAAACCACTACTAGAGCACAAAAATCATCGCTTCTGGATCATGGCTGATGCTACGGTAAACATGAAAACACAACAGTCTAAAGCTAAGGCTACTGAAATACTATCTCCAATAAAAGATATACCCTCAAAAAGGCAGAAAACCACTAAACAACCAGCCAATAATAGCAAATCAAACCCAAAAGGAAAAGCGGATACCAACTTTCACTTAGACGATCTTAAGTCACTACTACAACCAATCCATGAAGCCATACAAGGCTTTTCCGAACAACTTATGGATTTTGGAAAATCTATAAACCAGGTTATACAAAGAATAGACATTCTTGAACAAAAAAGTCAAGCAAACGATCTACTGATTCAATCCCTTTCAGAAGATCTTTGCACAAAAAACACTATGCTCTCAGACCTGCAAGCTAAAATAACGGATCTAGAGACCAGGAGCCATCGAAATAATATAATAATTAAAGGTCTCCCTGAATTCTACGACAAACAAAATCTGTTGTCAATCTCTAAACAGATATTTGTGGCTCTACTGGGAGTGGAAAACAACACCGACAACTTGATAGTGGAGAGAGCGCACAGAGCCTTACACAAGCACCAAGAATCCATCACCCCGCACCGTATATACACCAAACTACTAAACTTTCAAGATACACAAAAATACTAATATCAGCAAAAAAACAGAAAAACTTTATGTGGAACAAATACAAACTTACTTTCTCTCCAGATTTGCCTCACATAATAAAAATGAACAGACAAAAATTAGCCCCTTTTTGCGCAGATCTGATAAATACAAAAGTGAAGTTTCAAATGCGCTACCCGAACACCCTGATTTTTTCCTACAAAGAAAAAAGATACTTGGCTAATAATCCCATAGAGGCAAAAGAAGCTTTTATTAAAGCCTTCAACAAATATTCAGATGTGTGACTTACTTATGCCCGTGTTCTTTCACCTACTTTCTTAATCGCAAAAAACGACCTGGAGTCAATCCCGGACTGCATGATGTATCCGGATTCAACATCATATATCTGATCCTGCCTTTATTACCCTCAGCATTTATATATTGTTAGTTACTTTTACAGACCCTGACTGTACATGAAAATTGTTTTTTTATATACTGCTGTGTGTGTTTTACTCTGAAACAGAACCTGGATACAGTGGGCTTCAGCTGCATATGGATCAACAAAGTGTGACCATTCCGGTGGAATACTGCTACGATGCTTTACTTGTGACTCCTAATTAATCAAATACACATATACCACGATATTGTTCATCATGATGTTTTCTCTAAAAGAGACCATCTACAGCTTTATAACTGTTCTTTAATCTAATGTGTGGAGGCTGTCCCAGTGCACCAAACAGCTCTGTATGATCAGCACTCAACTATCGATGTCAAATACCGGACTTCTGTGTGAATATGCGAAGCTGCTTAAACTGCACTCGCTGTATATAAATATACACTCATATACCTGGTAAGCCCAATTGCTTAGGCTTAAAATTTTCTTAAATTTTCATAAAATACAGAGAGTTTAATACTCTCATAACATTACTTCAATGGATCCACTGGAGGTTTTTCTGTCGCTTTACTGTTTTAATAACCGATAACTATCTTTTAAAACAAACAGTTCCATATGTTCAGAATTGATGAGTAATCTTATAATTTTATGATACATATCTATCAGAATACCTTATAACCCTACTATACACTTTAATCTGTTCATATTTCACATACTAAATTGATCTTTTATACTCTTAATCTTAAAGTTTCTGCTTATGTTATTTCTCTAACTAAGTCATAAATCACAATATGTCAAGCCCATTATAAAATCTGTCAAGACTGGTTTTGTGCTATTGGCTTATACTCGATATATCTATAGAAAAGCAAACTGCATTATTTGATTACATTTTGTAAATTGCTGTCATTCTAATACTTAAGATTCCATCAGATAACCACAATTAAATTAATAACGAACCTTGACAGACAATACTTTACTTTCTTAAACTTTTTCTTTTTATCTTACACATAAATACAACCCTACAAATTGCATATTTTTATTCTTTTCCTCAATATGTTGGTACTCTCTTCATAATTTCTTCTCTATTTACTATCTCCCACTATTCACCTGTATTATCATACTAAAACCTATCTAAATTTCATTACTTTTTTAACTATTTGCTCTCCATCTTGCACTCAACATCACTTATCTCTTAGGTTCTCTTACAACTATAGATTTGGCTACTCCTACATATTTCCTTAATATCTCTCTCTCTTTTTTTTTTTCTTTTACAATAGAGCTCATGAATGCTTAGGATTTTTGGGTCCTAGTATGACAGATCTTTGGATGTGCTTTGTTTTGTATATATGTACTGTCTTATTTACTATGCAGTTAGTCCTGGTAAGGACCTTCTATATATAATTTGTTTCTTTAATAATTATTTCACTAACCAATATTATGTGTTCACTTAAATATTGTTTGAATATTTCTTCTAATACAGAACGGGGGTGGATAAGCACCGGGGTGGGATGGAAGGAATACTCTGTTACCATTCCTATTAATATTGCTTCCTATATAAAGTCTTATTTCACAGATAATGTTATGTCATGGTCTCTAAGTATTCTCACAATTTCATATATGAATTATATAGTAACCCTTACATGTTTTACAAATCTTGATTTTGCTTACTGATGTTGATTCATGGAATGTTAGAGGGCTTCAAAATAAGTCCAAAAAATCTCTCCTTTTTCATTTACTACTTAAATCTCAGGCTAACATATGTTTTTTACAGGAAACACATATGCAAAAGGTGGATTGGACTAAAGAAAAGAAAAAACAATGAATAAAAAACATCATTGCTACGGGTAACAGCTCCAACTCTAAAGGTGTAGCCATTATAGTCAAAAATAATTTTCAGGGGGATATTATTGAGGAAAAAGCTGATGACATTGGTAGATGGTGCTTTTTTACTTCTCGTCTCCATTATTTGAATAAACCAATTTTTTTCTTTAATGTATATGGTCCATGCACTCAACAACACATTTTTATATTAGAGATAGTTAATATTCTCTCAAACTTTAATGATCATCATATTATTATAGGTGGAGACTGGATTGCTATAATAGACCCTAATACAGATCGTACTAGCAAATCTCCCTCCTACAACTTTCAATCATCCATAGCTATAGAGGAATTAATGCTCGACTTCAAACTCTTGGACACCATTTCGTACAGTGGACTCCTATCTAAAAAAAGATTCATTTACATATTACTCGAAATGTTACAATACATGGTCAAGACTAGATTTCTTTCTAATATCTGATGCCCTCTCCCATCTTAAAATGAATATTTGTATAGAACCCAGATTCTTTTCCGATCAATCAAAAATATCCCTAAAAATTAACCTTGACCCAAACCCATCTTCATTCTCTCGCTCTAACAACTGGACATTAAATAATAATTTGCTCACAAATAAAGACATAACCCAAACAATTGCAAATTCATTACTCGATCTAAGCCCTAATCTTATTAATTCTAATATCCCACCGGATAGTCAATGGGCTGCCTGTAAAGCTTATATCAGAGGTATTATTATTAATAAAGCCTCTTATCTTAAGAAACTCTATAATAATAGAGATTCTACCCTAACTATGAAAATCTCTAAACTAAAAAAACAACATAGAATCAACCCAGATCCTAAGTTATATAAAGTACTAACAGATTCACAAAAAGAACTGCTACAACTTCACCAACAAAACCTCTCTTTTTCAGAACAAAAACTCATTGCAACCTACTCAGAATGGATGCAAATCCCATCTAAATTTTTAGCAAGGATAATTAGAAATAATCAGGCCCCGCCCAGAATTTCACTCTTATACTTTCAAAACAAAATTTATAATTCGGACTCTGAAATTTTGCAATTATTTTCGTCTCTTTACTCAGATATTTATTCTAAAAAGACGGTTCCCTCTACCAACCCATACATGGAAAACTTTCTAAAATCTATCAATTTCCCCTCTCTTAAGGATTCCCAAAAGGATATGCTTTCTGCCCCCTTAAACCTTCAGGAAATCTCATCTATCATTACCAATCTTAAAGCAAATAAATCCCCTGGCCCAGATGGTTTTACAGCTGAATTCTTCAAAACCTTCAATACTATAATTTCCCCTATTCTTCTAAAAGTATTTAATTACATAATAGACAATGGTATTTCAGATATACACTGGAACACATCAAAAACAATTCTAATTCTGAAAAACAATAAAGATAAAACTGATCCTCAGAACTATCGGCCCATCTCTCTGATGAATATTGATATTAAGATTCTTGCAACCTTACTGGTGAATAGATTGAAAAATGTCTTACCCTCTCTAATCTCCTTGGAACAAGCAGGATTTACAAAACATAGGCACACATGGAACAACACTTTGACCTTGGATTCCTTAATTCACTTTACCAAAAAAGATAAGAACCCACTCTATGCTTTAACGTTAGATGCTTCAAAAGCCTTTGAAAGGGTTAATTGGGACTTCCTATTTCAAACTATGGCTTATTTCAGCATACCCACTGTCTTTATACATAGAATAAAAATTTTATACCAAAATTCATATACCTACATACAGATTAACAAAAAATTGTCCAAACCCATAAAGATAACAAACGGTACAAGACAGGGTTGTCCCTTATCCCCCTTTTTCTTTAATCTATTTATAGAACCATTATTCCTATATATTGCACAAAATACCTACCATGTAATTCCCAAAGTATTAAACACTAAAATATTACTGTCTGCCTTTGCAGACGACTTGAATCTCTATTTTCAACTCCCTAACACTGACCTCAACAAGATTATTAATTCTATTAACATGTTCTCAAAAGCCTCTGACTATCAAATTAATCTTAAAAAGTCATATATCTTCCCTATCAATCCTCTAGCTCACAAACCTAAATATTTCCCAAACTCTTTCTTTAAGATAATATTTGATATTAAATATTTAGGGATCAACTTTGAACATAATCAACTCTCTATGTTCCAAAATAATATGCTCAGAACTTAGTCAAAAATAATTTTAGATCTTCGCAGGTGGGAATTAATGAATCTCTCTTTATTATCTAAATCAGCAATAATTAAAATGAACATTCTTCCCAGACTTCTCTATCAATTTAACGCTTCAGACCAGATAATATCCAAGTCATTTCTATCCAAGATTAATAAAGAACTTGCTAAATTTATCTGGTTTCCTAAATCAGTTAGAATCTCATACTCTAAACTCTCACTTCCTAAAAATAAAGGTGGTCTTGGTCTCCCAAATCTCCATCTCTACTATACTATTATCTGTGCCAACAGAATTCTGTCTATTGCGAATCTTAATTCTAAAGAATATAATTCCTATCCTACCTAGTCTAAAATATGGTACCAACATATCATAACCGATAAAACTAATCCTGCTGCCCTTCCTTTTTTACCTTTGGACCTTATAGACAAATTAAAATTACCCATCAATTTAAAACAAAAAATTAGACACTTCCAAAATTTATTAAAACTTATTAAACTAGATAATGTTCTTCCTCTACTTCAACCTTTGCACTTAAATCCCAATATTAAAATAAACAATATGTCAATCAATCTTTCTAACTTCCCTCTTATTAAAAACTTTACAGTTTGGGACATACTTAAACACAAAAATGAACCACTTACTAATCTTTGATTAACCCTTAATGCCAATAAGAAATACTTAACGATTCTCCGACAGTTGCGAGAGCTAACTATATCAAAATTTGCCCATCTAATGACCAATTGCCAAGATATCACAAAACTAGAGATCATTATTCAGACTCTGACCTTACCAGAGAAAATGCTCTCAAATTTATAACAAACTTATATCATCTATAATTTATGAGTCAGACTGTCTTTTCTCTAGCTATTGGGATAACTATAACTCTCAACTGTCGGAGAAACAGAAACTTTTGGCTATAGGAAACACCTTAGATTTCTTCCCTTTCAAGAAACTTGTCTATACACAATTAATGATTAATAATAATTCATAATATACCCCCTCTATATTATTCAAGTTTGAGCCGAAAAAAATCTCCCTCGTGTCCACGCTGTCCTTCTACAAAGGCTGATCTCTTACATGTTTTATGGTCATGTAAACACTCACATAAACTTTGGACCTCCTTAAAAGTCCGTCTTCAAAAAATGGGCTACCATAAATCAACTCTTTCTTGGGAACTAGCCATTCTTCATATCCCCACCAGATTTCTCTCTAAATTTGACACACATATTCTGTCTTTTTTATGCTCACTCATAAAACTCTATATCACTAAAAACTGGTTAGATCGTACTAAATTATGCTGGGACAACTTTAAGGAAATGGCCTGTCCATATATTGCAGCACAAAAATTTATTAGGAAAGGTCCAAAAAAAACTGCCCTATTAACAAAAGTCTGGGAAAGGGTTACTACTATTATTTTTAATGAAGAGTAATTCCATTGCCTATATCTAATAATGAGACCTGTTACATAACTCTTGCTTTTTGCAAGTATTTTTTTTTTTTTTTTTGGTAACACCTTGGTTAGTGTTTTTTTTTGTATATATTGTATATATAATGTTATGATGTTCCAAGTTTATGTTTGTTTGGATTTATTTTAACTAGTGATGTCTGACAGGGCACTTTCTTGTTATTATACTGTATGAAATGAAAAAAAGTTTTTTGAAAAAAAAGAAAAAAAAAAGTGAATAAAAGTCAGTATAAGTGGGGATAGGATGCCATCTAGTGGATAAATGCTGAAGTGCACCTTGGCCCACCAGGGCAATCTCTGTACTGGGTTGGATTGAAGGGAGAGGGGAGCAAGAGTAAATCAGGGGACTAGATGAGGGAGAATAGCCAAGATATAAAGATAAGAGGGGTTTAGGCTACTGGCTTTCCTGGCAGGGAGCGTACAGTGCACCTATCAGGGCTTAAAAACTATAGTAGTTCAAGGCTTAACAGCAGAGACATATTTCCTTGGATTCTTCTGGGAGAAGCTTGGTTTAATTTCCGAGAGGGAATGAGGCAGCAGAGTTTGTAATAATTGCTATAAGCAAATGGCTGAGTTTGTATTAGATTTAGTATAGGTTAGATTAGATTTTCTTCACTAAATCCTTCACTTCACAGGTAATTCATAACCTCATTTTATATTTCTTTAACATTTCCACTACTAATCTTCCTTTCTACTTTTCCTCTTTGTTTTCTTATTTTTTGTATTGTAAAAGTTTTCATATCTGGAGGCCTTTGCCTGTATTTCTCTTCAAATATCTTTGCTGCTGCTCTTTTTGCATTGATCAGTTTTGCTTTTTCCTTTGAATAAATATACTGCACCATACTACATCTCTTTTTTTCCCATGTCCATATTTCTTCTTTAGATGTCTCCAGCTCCTCCTGTTTCTCCATAATTAGGGGACTAATTGTTCCACCAAACTGTGATATAACCTGTGTTAGACTTTCTACAATAAATCCTTTACTTTGCAGGTATTCCATAACTTCAGCTTCTATTTTTTTAACTTCTACTTTATTAAGCTTCTGTTCTGTGTTCCTCCTTTGTCATCTTATTTTTTGTATTGGGAAATTTTCTATATCTGGGTGCCATTGCCTGTATTTCTCTTTGAATATCTATGTGGCTGCTTTTTTGTATTGATTAATTTGGCTTTCTTCTTTGCATAAATATTGTACCATATCATATCTCTATTTCTTTCCTGTGTCCATATTTCTTACTTATACCTTCCAAAAATCTCTAGAGTTTGTTCTTTATATTTTGGCACTTCCTCAGTCACTTTTTTTTTCAAATGGCCCAAGGTTTCTTGGTCCATATAATGCTTTTCATTAATTATTTGTATTAATGAACGCAAATTTGCATTTGAAGCTTTTGACAGTTTTTCTTGTGCAATTATTTTTTCTGTCCTCTAATTTCTCTCTTTATCTTTTTTATATCTTCAGTCCAAAAATTCTGGGCTTCTTGCATAACAGTAACAATATAGAATTTCTTTATTATCCTCAATATTCTACTCTGTAACCCTTATGGCTCTGTTTTGGCCTATGAGTTTTTATTTTTTTTTTGAACTGCTGCTTCCTTCTACAACAGGGCTCCACCCCTCCTGAGCCTATCCTATCCCCATTGTAGGAATATTTCCGTGTCTTGAGTATTCAACACTCTCATTTTTGAGTATTAAACACTGTCATTTTTTCACTCCTGCTATCAGTGCTCCTACTGGGATCGGATACTTTCTTTTATCCTGGACTTGTACATCCAGCTGTCTTTTTTTATTTTTTTAACCCAATTCTATCCATGAGATATGCTATATAAAATACTGTTACATTTTCTATGTATTACTGTCATCTTGGTGTGATTTGTTAAAACAAAAAAACAAAAAACAAAACAAAACAAAAAAAAAAAAACATGGTCCACCTTTTGAAAGTGCTCACCAAGACTTGAGGATGAGTTCAATTCCAATAATACTACTCTCCTTTGCTAGCTGATTTTACCATCTCAACATGCAGAACCCCTTTTGCCGTAAGGGTATAATATGCAGGTAAAAAATTTTTCACCAGGAAAGCTGAGGTGGTATGATGCATGGCACTCACTGCATTGAAGGCTGGCTGGCTGGCATATGTGGGTGAACACCAAGTATCATGGTCTGGAGTTTTTTAGTGAAAGTTGGCAATGTTATTTAAGGTTTGAAAGTAGTTATTTCAGGAGGCAAATGTTAGTTGCTGTATAATTGTGATCCTAAAAAATGGTTACATCAGCACCTGTGTTTGTGGCTATTGGGTCAGGACATAAAGCTTTAGCTCTGACTAAAAAGACATTATTTAATAAGTAAACTATTGTTTTGAAGTAACAGTCAGCTTCTGCATTGAAGTCCCTGAACAAGTTTTCCAGTCACTGTTACTTTGATTCAGATCTGGAAGATGCTTTCCTGTTTATTCTGTTACATCTTCAAAGAGTTAAGACATATGATTCAGCAACCAATGTCCATATAAGGCATAATCATCATCATCATCATCATCATGTGACTGAATACAGCAACTTCTAAGGGGTTTTAGACATTTCAAACTGCATATGTTATGTACAACATTGTATTTTTAATTTTTGTTCTGCTTTTCAGAGCCTAGATTGTGACTGAAAAAGGTCTGCAGATTAACACATTTTATTGGTTAACAAATGGAAATAAACGAAAGTAAGTCAAATAGTTCTAACATAAGCCAGTTAATTTTTGAATAGTTCTAACATAAGCCATTTAATTTTTGAAGTACCATAATAGCGTATCTGGTAGAAGGTCAAAAAAGAAAGCAGTCTAGCATTGCATACTGTTGCAGTGATTCTATATGATATAATGAGGTAACATTTGTTAATGTGCAAAAAGAGTTTTTTTGTGTAGAAATAATGTACAAACAAACCTAGTCCAAAGTGAAGAACATATACATTCTGGAAGGAGAGAAACACTGTTTAATGTTGTGATTGCATTATAGAAAGTGTTTTATGAATATGATATAGAAAAGAAAATGGGAATATAAGCTGGTGAAAGTCACGGAAGGTGAAACTATGCAGATTTTAATGGTGTCAGTGACAGACACATTGACGGGCTAGTTAACAATCATTTATCAAAGTATTTGTCTCATAAAAGTTTATGACACAAATTAATTTTGGTATTCTTTACCATGTGTCTAATGCTGCATCACCTTTTATGACAATGAGGTGCTTTATTCCTGTTTGCACTCGCTCAGAGATGGAAGATGTGACTGATCTGTCGTCCAACAAGGGTGTGAATACGTTTTCTCATCTGAATTTTATATTACTTCATTCATCTTTGCTTTTCATCCTTCACTGTTTCTTTGGTCATACTTAGTTGCCAAACAAACCTTGTTTAACTTTCCTTCTTGACTTTAGATACTTGCTAGATCTGTATGCATACCTTCCTGCTTCAAATAAGACCATCTGGCATAGCACATCCATAAATATCAGTGCACATAAAGGCTGTTTATGCTTTATATTACTTGCTAATGGACAGATACACATTAGTATTATCTACCAAATCACCTATCGGACAATTAAAATTATGCAATTGCACCTTAATTACATACTGGGGCTGTTCATCTTTTTCTTTATGGATCTTTAGCCTTCAGACTAAAACAATGTTCATTTTATATCTATTTTTGGTAAGGAACATATCCTCATTAGTTTTGTGGCAGTATCATTGCCACCAAATGACTGTGTTGCCTTGAACATTTATTTCTTTATATTGCTTAATTCATGCTGTTTAATTATTGCATTAACTAATTATTTCAGATAATGTTTATTGCTAGGAAAACAGAAGCCTTGCATGAGCTATACTTAACTGAATTTGACTTGAGGTTATTAATTTAGCTTACATGCCTGTGACAGTTATGGTCTGCCCTACTAAGGATATTTGGTCATAAACATAGTGATGCCTGTAATTCTACACAGCTGTTTATGACCAAAAATCTGGTTATTACTGCTACAGAAAAATATTATCTAAATAAAATAAATCAGATGTTTTATAATCAATATTTCATTAGCTGTTGGCTGTGTGTGTACTTTTCACATGTACATTCAATCTTTTTCCAGGACCAGAACACATATTCAGCCACTATTATTGTCTTCACACTTAAAATAAATCATATCTAAAACAAAAATTTATGATGTAAACATTGATTTTTCTCAAACACAAAAAGCATTACATTGAATTCATTAGTACTTAATTTTATTTTATCTATAAAAATGCCTTGATGAACTGGGCTATATTTTCAGATATAAAGCTTCTTATCAATATATTGTGATTTTAAATTTAGATGCATTTGTTTTAGCTAGATGTTCCGTTTTGTGGACTACTTTATTTAAATCCTATTTGTTAAATAATTCTGGAAAAATTGCTGTAAGTAACATATGAAAATCCTTAATATAATTCTTATCAGTGAAATTACACAAATGTGTAGAAGTATAGAACAGTATCACATTTATATTGTAAGCTTATAATTTATTTTTTGACAACATTTACACATTGATCCTACTTTGCTGTCCTTTGGCAACATTCTTTTAACATTTTATTCAATAAATTGTTAACCCAATAAAGATGACTAACATTTCATTGTATTGAATGAACTGTTAGTCATCTTTATTGGTTATTTAGCATGTGATAATCACTTCCTGACTAATGATAGTGCTGAAGACAGTATAGAAAAAAAAGAAAAAAAAGCCACTAATAAACAACTGATATAAGAAATAATTTAGATGCTTGTTGCTTATTAGCAGCGTTTTTTCCTTATTTAGTTCAATTTCCAACTATTAATGTTTCTGTTTCCATTGCAATCATGTCCATTTATCTGAAATAGGCAAATTGCAGTACAAATCATAAAGTGACTTAATCCATATTAGTTTAGTTTACTTGAATCCCATAGTTATGGCAAACAACAATTAATACTGCAAAAAGATTCATTTAGCATGGAACCAAAGGTATTCCAATGCAATGCCTTAGCATATACAGTATCAAGTTCATAAAAATAAACTCAGTAGAAAAAAATACATCCAATTATCACCAAAATTGTGTTTCACAAATAAAGCACGTTTAATACCTGTTAAACCAAAATTGTGTTAAAAAAAGAAAGATAAAAGAAAAAAGTCTGTGCACAATCTTTTAATGCTGCAGTATCAATGGCAAGAAGTACAGTTCCTGAAGCTAATGGGAATGTGCTGCAATTATACCTCTCAACAGTCCATATTTTCACTGAATGTCCTGATTTTTACCTCATATTTTTGGACTGTTCTTCATAAAAAGTATGGGTTTTCTGGAAAATTACTGAGGACTGAAGTCACTAAATAATTACATGAATTTGAGTTTCAGACTTTATATCCTTCCAAAAAATGCATGCTAGCATAAGCCCTGTTATTTTTACAGCTTTTGAAGTTTATAATAGCAATATTTAATGTCTGTCCCTATTTTTGGGCTTTGTTCCCACATTATTTTAGACTTCGTTCAGATTCTTGATCTAAGAGGTTGAGAGGTAGGACTCATGGTCTGTTCATAATATCTGCAGAAACATCCCATACACTAATAGACATCCACATTACAATTGAATTATTTAAACATTGAGAAAGCAATTATTTTAAAATCACTGCAGTGTATAATACTACTTCCTGTAAAATTTACCCTTGGAGGCAGTAAACCACACCAGTCGTGAGTAAATCCTATCACATCCATGGCTGGGCAGTAATTATTAATAGGTTCATAGGTTGGTACTAGGCTATCAGTCCTAGGGCCTATACAAGCCTAGCCATAACAATTCCCTGGCTATTTCTTCCCACACTATTTACTTCCCTGGACCCCTGTCTAACAGGGTGACTGATGTGATCCGCAGGGTGAATTTCCTTCTTCTCATCCAATCGTCAAGGTTCCTTTTGAGGAGGGCCAAAGAGGTGCTCTGCTTGACATGTATGGGCAGTCTATTCCAGAGTCTGGGGAGTCTCTGGGTCAGGAACCTATCCCTCCAGCATGTTTTGTTTATTGTGATGACAAGGTTTAGATCCCTGGAGTAGACAATATGTGACAGAGTATAGCTGGAGTTTTTTAAGGTGGTCAGCGTAGGGCATCTGCTTTAGGCCTGTGATTCTTTTAGTGAGGTATTTCTGTGGCTTTTCCAGTTGTTGCAGATGTATTGAGAGGTACATATCAAATGGGGCGTTGTATCTATAGAAGATATCACATATATATATATATCACATAGAATGATTTCCTGACTGTTGTGGCGATGTGGTTATCGAAGGTGAGACCACTGTCCACCTGTGTCCCTAAGTCTCTTATCACACTTCCGGTATTTAGTGTACTGCCACCTATTTGGTAATTCACGGGTACATGTTTTATCCCAAAGGGGATAACTATATATTTCTTTGCATTGAGCTTGAGCCCATGGCTTGGGCACCAAGCATCTGTTTCTGTAAGGCCCATTTGTAGAGTATCCACATCATTTGGGGATTCAGTAATGGCTCCCATTTTGCAGTCATCTGCAAACTTTGTTAGTCAGAGTCCCTTAGTGTTGGCCTGTACTCAGAGAAGTAGATGCCAAACAAGAGCGGTCCCAGGACTGAACCCTAAGGTACTCCACTTGTCACTTGTCTGGAGCTGGATTTGGAGTCAGCTACTTTTACAGTGTGGGTTCTGTCAGTAAGCCAGTTGGCAACCCATCGAGTGATGTAGGGATTAATGCCCAGTAAGTCTATGATTTCAGAGTGGGGGTTGGTGTCAAAGGCCTTGGCGAGGTCCAGATAGGCTGTGTGGACCGCCTTACCCTTGTCCACGGCTCTGGAGATGGATTCGAAGAATTGGAAGGTGGTATGAACTGTAAACTGCTAAACAACTCCAAAGAACAAAGTAAAAATTAAAAAGCAGCAAACCAAAGACCAGGAAGGAACCAGACCACAAAACTTATATCCTTTTGTTCGTTTAATAAAACACTACAAACTTCATCAGAATAAATACAAAAACTTGAAACCACCGTTTAAATACTTGTCATGTGCAAAAAAATCATCTAATGACAAAATGCTTCAAATAAATTATTTAAATAGCCACTGTGATGTCATAAAAATTTAAAAATACACTACAACATTTTTTAACATTGCATATGTATAAAAACATGAAAATGTATGTATGTAATAGTCAACAATATCAAACTACTACACAGTGTTTCATCAAATAAAGCCCATTTTATAAACAGCTTGGCTTACTACATCAAAGCCTTTGTAACTGAAGAAAACACGATGTTAATAGTTTCATTTAGTCCTGGAGGATAGTCTGCTCTTAAAGCTATCTGCCATTTAGTTTCCCTACATTGTAATAAGGCTTTAAACTTACCCACAAAAGGACAACAAACTACTTTGTCTAAAACAAAGAATGTAAATTTCTTAAAATTGTTACATAATAAAACATGTTGTGCCAGTGCATTATTCCTGTCTTTGTTTCTCACTGCCAACACATGTTCATAAATCCTTCTACTTAGTGACCTGATGGTCTTGCCAACATAAAAACTGGTACAGGAATTACATACTGTGATATAAACAATGCCCACAGAATCACATGTAAACCTGTCCTTTGCCCAAATAACTTTCTTGAAATGTTTCAAGTCAACAGAACCTGAATTGGCTAAGTATCTACATCGCCTGCAATGACCACAAGCAGGGCCGGCCTTAGCCAAAATGGCACCCTAGGTGAAGTAGTGCTCTGGTGCCCCTTAAGCCCCACCCACAACATACTCATGAGACACCCCTATTTGAGACACACCCACAGGTAGGTCACTCCCCAAGAAAGCCACTCCGGTCATTTCCTTTAATTTAAATGCATAGGAAGAAAGATACCTTGTAATGTAGTTAACCTGCAACTACTTTAGTGCGCATTTTCTACTTTAAATACCAGAGCTGGATCATGGTCAAATAGGGCCCTAGGCAGGGTAGTAGACCACCCCCTAGGAGCAGTCCTTCTTGGAGCAACCTCCTACCCCTCCTAGCAGCACCCCCTCCTCAGCCATTCCTGTGTTACATTTTTTGGTTATTTCTCACCAGTTAGCATGCATATGGTTCTCTTATTTTCTTCTGCAGTTGCAGTGATTACAGATATTGAAATAAAATAACACACACACAGATAGCCATGTGCTAAACAAACAATATAGTCTAACAATGAAAACAGACTTAGCATGAGCAGTAAACTTATCGGTTCTTGAAACTCTCATTCATTGAAATGGCTTAAAAACCCACATTCATAGAAAATGCATCTAGCCAGTAGAGAATTAAGTTTACCTTTATGCTGTTTTCAAAACAGACTCCTTCCACAATTTTTTTTTAGGGACATGTATACATGTATTTGTTCTTTGATTCACCTTATATTCCTTGTATAATACAGCACCACTTGTTAGAATGTGTTTTAAATTTGTAGTTTTTAAACATTCTTTTAATAAGCAATGAAACAAAATGTATGAACCAGTAACTGCCCATTTCAGAAAATTTCAACCATAAAAGGCCACTCAAGACTTCTGTCCATTACAACCCACCACTATCAGTCAATAAGCACAATCTCTGCAGAAGTAAAATTCATCCGAATAATTCTGCATTAAACAGATTTGTAACTAATGAAGTGGCTGTAACTGGTAAACAACTTTACATTTCTGTTTCATCTACAAATTTGGTGCTTGCTGCCGTTGAATAATTAATTGCCTACGTTACATGAATGACTGAAAAAACAACAAGTTCATAGTTACTAGCCATCTTATACAAAGGAGGGCACACTAAGGAATGCAGAACCGCTATACACCCTTAAAATGCAACAAATAATCAACACTTAGGGCATTACATACCATGCATCCATACCTCTCAACCTCTTAGCACAAGAAATCTGAACAAAGCCTAAAATAAAGGGGGGCAAAGGCCGCCAAACAGGGGCACATTATAAATATTGCTCGTATAGACTTTTAAAGCTGCTAGAACAGAATTTGTCTTAGCATGCCATTTCTGGAAGGAAATGAAGGTTGAAACAAATGTATGACATTTAATTATTTAAATCTTCAGTGATTTGCCAGCGAACCACAAATTTTATGAGGAATAGACCAAAAATATGAGGCAAAAATATATAATCAAACAGAGATGTGCCACACCATAAACTCAGCGCAGTCGGAAAGGAAGACAAATTTTTAGTAAAGTGTTCTTAATTAAAGTTGAAACTAGCAAAATTCAATATTGCTTAAATAGTAAAGAAAACTTCCCTGGCACATTACGGAAACTAATTAATCATCACTAAGCAGAGATATACAAAATTAGAATGGTTATCTATCAGTGCAGGTTATCCATATAAACAAGGTATAGCAAAAACAATTTAAAAATGGCAAAATCACATGTTATATACAGTGGTAAAATAGAAAGTACACAGAAAGTTTCACCAGCTATGAGCATTGTGCTATGTAATTACATCAGTAATCAAGCAAAAAGCCAGTTATATATGCAGACAATAGCTAAAGCACTATAAAATCACAGAGACTTTCCTAAATCAAGAGACTGGAATTCCTACAGTGAATATAAACACTCCATGCAAAGTAACAATACCTGCAGATTCAGATAAATGAGATAGGCTGAAAGATCCAGATAAAGTCTGCCCTCAAGGTAATCTTGTTAACAAACACTGAAACAGTTAATCAGAGGTGCGTTGTTCCAGATTAGTTTAGGAGATGAGAGTATAATCCTTACCAATATCCACTGTAGCCAGTATAAAATACAAGAACACAATCGCAAAATAGCTTAAGATGATACTTGTTACAATTTTAGTACAAAAAGGGAGAGAATCGCAATAGTAAGATGGTCACGCATCACCAAGGAACTCGGGTATCCGCTGTTACGAGAGGCCAACAAAAGTGTTGAAAGAAATGGCACAGATATGTTATAGGGGATTTTCAACCGGGCACACACACTTTTTCTTCTCTGGCATACAGAAGCCCACTTTAAACTTCCCAAACAGACCCATACATTTACCTTCTTTTTAAGATGAATGACAACACGCATACATATGGAATTACCCCCTCTCATAACTAAAGTGCTAGTTTAATTTCCGCATGCAACTTAGAACATCTTTACATCCACATCGGCGTGTACATGATGCATATACATTCCTCCTTAAAGGAAAAGACTTCACCACCGTCGAATGAAGATTTTTTTTTTCCTTCCGGCCAACCTGCAGGTATAGAAGTGGGAGGGCTCTTACCCTTCCCCCTCACACTATGATTCTGGTGCCCTATCGTTTACTTATTTATTTTAATTAATTTACTGTTCATATTATGTGTTCGTATAATAAGAAAAGTAAATTAATTAAAATAAATAAACACAAATTGCGCCCTTTAGGAGGCCGACATATACGGTGCCTTAGGCGGTTGCCTAGTTCAGCTATGCCTAAGGCCGGCCGTGACCACAAGCAAAAGTCCCAACAGGGTCTTTGACCCCATTGTGTGATGTCTTAGAAGTACTTTCAAGTATACTTCTTATATTACATACCTTTTTATAAGTGAACAAAGGTTCATTACCCAGGACTTTCAATAATTCACAATGCCCAAGCAACACGTTCCAGTTTTCCTTAATAATATGCCTAATAATGTCCATTCAGTCTGAAATGGGCAATGGGGAGGCAAGCTCAAACACCTTGTTGTTTTGATTCACCCTGAAATTGCCTCTCAAAATAAGGTAGTTTGTAGTGTAGTAGTTTGCTATTGTTGACTATTATATACATACATTTTCATATTTTTATACATATGCAATGTTAAAAAATTTTGTAGTGTATTTTTAAATTTTCATAATATCACAGTGGCTATTTAAACAATAACTCATGTCTGGGTGTGGGTAATGCTAGATTTACCCACAGTTGATGTGGTTTGGTTATGAGGGTGAAGCCCGAGTGGCCAAACAAAGACAATCATGGGTAAATCTAGCATTACCCACACCCAGACGTGGGTTATTGCTATTATACAATGACATTATTTAAGAAAAAAAAACTTACTTTTCTTAAATAAATGTCTTTGTACAATACCTCCGAGGTACCCTTCCATGGTTTTCTAATATCCTGGTGCTTTTTCTGATGTACTGCGCATGCATATGAAACTAGTGTTCCCACGCTTACGCAGTACATCAGAGGTGTGTAGAGGAAGGAACGGAGAATGGACGATCTTCTTTGCTTTTTTTTTTTTTTAATTAAAAATGAAAAAAAAAAGAAATCAGGAGACATTTAATTTAGGGACAGCCAGGACAGACAAAAATAAAACGATAATCAGGTACGTTTCTTTAACTTTGTAGAATTTACCTGATTATCGTTTTATTTTTGTCTGTGCCATCTCTCTCGTTTGGTTTACGTCTCCCATTTTTTTTTTTAGTTAAAAAAAAGAAAAGTAATAAAATTACGAGACTTACTAATGGGAAAATGTCCGGGCAACCAGACCTTTTCTCGTTTGTATAGTCTTTGATTTACAATGGGCATGCTGGTTGGGCTGGCCAATCAGCGTGCTTGTTTTTTAATATTAATGGCCAGTCATTCTATAATTAAATAATTTATTTGAAGCATTTTGTCACTGGATATTTTTTTTGCACATGATAAGTATTTAAAGGGTGGTTTCAAGTTTTTGTATTTATTCTGATGAAGTTTGTGGTGTTTTATTAAACGAGCGAAAGCTTATAAGTTTTGTGGTCCAGTTCCTTCCTGGTCTTTGGGTTGCTGATTTTTCATTGTTAATGAACTGTACTATAGATTTCACTGTTCAGTCAGTCAACATCTTGGTCTAGCTATAATAAAGTTTCTTATAATCTTTTTGGAATGAGATTTGACCAGTGATCAGAAATGCATAGTGATTCCAAATATTATTGCATATATCAAATCAAATAGATAGTAATCAATAAGCAAAATATTTTGTTTACTAATTATTTCAGATAATGTTTATTGCTAGGAAGACAGAAGAATACAGACGTGAATACACACACACACACACACACACACACACACACACACACACAGACACACACACACACACAAAGATGTGTATTTCAATACATCTCCTGACTTCCTCTAATAGAACCTTGAAGTCATCTTGAAAACTATTCTCATACCATTAATCTGATTATTTAGCAGTCATCCAAAGATATACTGTATAAGGGCCATTTATATGAATAAGTACAACTGAAATTGGATGGAGGCAACTGGGTTTGTGATAGGTCATCACAAAATAAATTAATATTCTTGCTTTTATGTAATGAAAAGTGGTCAGATACAAAATATATATCACATAGGAGTATATATAATGATGTCCTTTTATGAACTATTCTACCATCAGGTAACAAGTGTGATAACTGAACTGCTTTGCATACTTTCTCAATGCAAGTCAACATGCCTCAACCAAATGCATTTCAAAAATCCTGGAGCTCTCACAGGGGGCTTTTTCCCTTCTCAGATTCCTGTTGTGCCCATTTGTCATTCACCACATTTGAGGGTTATGAGCTATGAATGGTACATAGACAACAGTGGAGGCTTGTTGCTCATCTGTGTGCACTTTGCCCAGTGTGTCTACAACCATGCCCTGAAAGTCATTGCCACCATCATGTGATGAGTCCACCGGTGACTGTAAGTGTCCCCCCATCTGAATGCCTGTGGACATCACTAGGTTCTGCTCTTCTAGTGGCATGGATGCTACTTCTACTCCTGATTTACATGCTGTAAGGCAGACACATATCCATGAGCAAGTATTAAACAATGTGCATTGTGTACCTGCCACAAATCATGAAATACTAATATCTCTGTATAACCACACTTGAACCAGGAAGGCATGTATGAAAACCTGGCATTGTATCAATTGAAGTTGATTCACCTGTATAACATCTGGGTGAGCAGTGGAGACATTTATACTAAAGACTGACTATTTATACAAAGGAGAACCTGGAGGATAACTTTGACATACTGATGAATGTTTGAAGTGCAACCTATATATCTGTGAAGGGAGGCATACCTCACTTCAACCTCTGGCCATCTGCCTGTTTGAGACAATGCCACTCGGTGTTACCAGAAATTTCTTAGTGTCAGTCAGAAGACATGGTGGTGAAATGTCACCTTTAGCATGCCTTCAGCATCAATATTCCTTGCTTGTCATTGTGTACAGCAATGCCACTCCATGACATGATGGAAATAGGTCAACACTGTGCTTCCTTAGGCCCAGCAGTTTTAGCACTATGTGCAACATCTTCACATAGATTGTCAGAGACTCCTTGTCTCTGCTCCCAGACCAGCAGAGCTATAGAATGCTGCCATAGTTCATTATTGAGGATATTATCTTAAGTCACACTGAAACTGCCCTTTTGCAGTATGGCAGACATCATTGTCTGTGTGTTATAGGTGTACACTTGGTACAGATCTGTGACTAATTTTGTGCATGTTGCAGTATCTACAGTACTGCTACTAAGACACAGCATCCATGTGGCAGGCATGGATCACAAGTTAGTGCACTGACCCACTTAAATAGAAAACGTGCTTTTTGTAATGAACACATTTTACAGGTTTTCAGACAACTGCAACACTGCACATGCTCAAGGATACAGCTGCAGCCAGCAAACAATTCCCTGTAGACCTACGACTATGGGTCTATATCACATTGTTGAACTTCTAAAAGTTTGAATACTATATAGTCAACTCCATATGTTCGAACTTTAAAAGTTTGAAAACATAATAAAAAAAAAAAACTTACCTGAAGGTTGTAAGCAGGGGGGCAAACCCCCCCCTCGCACCCCTCACACCCCCTGCTACTTAAATATACCAAATCCGAGATCACACTACATTGCAGGAAAGAGAAATCTTCCCTTACGGAGATCTCCATTGAAACACTCGAAGTTTTACAAGTTCGAACATATGGTTTCGGCCATATGACTTTCGAACTAGTAAAAGTTCGACAACATGAATGGGGCCCTATGAATACAGGGCGCAAAGCTTTATATAATCTAGCTACTCTGAGCAACTTGGGTGTTGGTCAACAAATAGTCCTGAATGTAATCATTGTTCACAAGTACATATTGCTATAAGCAGACATGCTGCTTATGTACATTTACTATTACTTTCTTGTTTTTTCTCTGTCAGTCTCCTTCTGTTAGATCCACAGATGAGTTCTCAGCATGTTTCCTCCTGAAATAAGAGCTCATTGGTTACACAGGTATTCATGTGCCCTATTATATCATGCATTAGTCATGAGCTTTATTATATTGCCTGTTATTGAATCATCTTGAGTTGTTTTGGTGTAGCATATCAGAGTTGTATACTGTACTACACAACTATAAAGTACTTTGTAGAGACCTTCACAACATTGTGTAGTGCCCTACATAACTTTACCATAGTATATGGAAACATTTGCAATATTGTGTAGAGGGTTTGGCCTTTGTCTGTGTGGCATAACATGATGTGAACTGCTCATGCCATGTTTAGTGGCACATCCATTTAGAACACATGTTGGAAGAATGCCATTTTATAATGTGTTTTTGGTGATAGGAAATGAAGAGTACTGATCTCTGGAAATCTTGTATGCAAATTATCAGAGTCAACATGATAAGTACACCTTTACAGATGGGTGGCTCCATTATGGGAAGAGAAAAAAGAAAGAATTATGTTTTGACTGTGATGTGATTTTTCATCAGAAACATGCTTGGCAGTATCTGGTCTCTGATCCTTACTGGCAAATAAGAATTAAATGGCCTGTGGTGCAGGGCCATAGTTTGTTAAATGACCTGGTCAGTATGCAGGGAGTACAATGTATTGTGGCTAATGACTGCATGTGTATATTATTTCTTGGAGATATATTCCCTGACATGATTCAGTGGGGGACCCTGCATGCATAGAGGCTGAGCACCATCACTTTATCATATGACTTGCCTCTGCATGGAAGCCTGCAGGAGGATGTTACACTTCAGGTGACTGCATCCCAGGTAGCTGGTATAACTAAACACTCTCTCTCTCAGGTGGTATATATTGAGGTGGATGAGGATTCCAAGAAGCTGTCACTCCTTTTCTGAGGATGAGCAACATTCTATATGCCCTGCAGGTTTTAGAGGCATGCATTCCCAGGTAACTGCAGTCATAGGGTGTAATGCCTAGTAACATACAGCATAAGTACAAATGGCAGTAGTCTAACTTTGAAGTTCAACTGTAGCCCATCCATAGCCACCTTTGGATTCCAGTTTTACTGCATATTTAGACACTAACCATTATGGAAGTGCAAAGGCTTTGAATGATTTTCCTACAAAGCATGGGGTTTGTGACATTTAAGTTTTCATTGTTACATGTGTTGGTGCACAATGTACATTACTGCTGAATTGTATAAGCACATTACATGGCCACCTTGCTACTTTAGAGTTAGGGGATGGTGGTAGCATGTACACATCTTTGGATGCTTCTGTGCTGTGCACATCTTCCATGGCACTGTATATATGTTGGCTTAAGCATTTGTCAGCAAGTCTTTCCATGTAGTAACTGAATGCATCATAGTTGGAGGGTGAGAGCTTTGCTCACTGGTCATTTGCTATCACTGGCATTGCACAATGATGTGGCATTACACCATACACATTGGTAGGGCTGTTTACTTGGTTCCACATACTGTCCTATATGGATGTGTCTTTACAATGTTCTGAGCTAACTTTTTTGTATATAAATCAGGGCTCTGTAGGTCACAATGTCATTTATATGTGTTTTGTAAATATTGGGGTGGGGGAGTGGCAGGATAGAGCAGCAGTTCATGTTGCTGCCTCAAGACACTTAGTTCCCATCTAAGATCTCGACTGGGATGCCTTCTAGGTGGAGTCTGTTTGGACTCCCTGTGTTTATCAAAAGGAGCTCCATTTTTCTTCCACATCTCAAATTCATTCTGCTCAAACATTATTGATCCTCCAAACTGCCAATAGGTGTGCACAGTATGTGTGGTAAAGTGTGTGTGTGTGTGTGTGTGTGTGTGTGTGTGTGTGTGTGTGTGTGTGTGTGTGTGTGTGTGTGCGTGTGTGTGTGTGCGCATGCGCGCACACTCCCTGTGTTGGCCTGACACCTCAGTTACTGTCTTGTGCTTACTGAGTGACAAGATGCCTGCAGCATCCTTAAGACCATGTTTGGACTCAATGAGTTATCAAAGAAATGAATGAATGGATGAATGGACATGTATTTTGTCCTTGTATGTGGGCTGGTTTATTTGTAGGTGCTTAGTGGTTTGGGTGCATCATGAACACACTCTTATACATTTCCAGGGGACATAATTTTAGAGTCCATAGTCGAGCCTTGGTTCCCTCAGGCAATTTCCATCTTTGTTTGTTGACCTACCATCGCTTAGGACATTGTCCAATCAATAAATGTGCATCATCCTTCATCATTTCCCCTCCTAATTTGTCCAACCTTTTCTTTTTTGTCAAGTTTGCCCCTTTAATTGCTTTGGTGCTTCCATCACTTGATGTTTGCTACCCATGCCTTATACCTTATTTTACTATAGTTAAATTAGCCATCCATTTGCTTTATGAATAATAGGGGATAAACCCACTAAAATATGTTTTTATTTCCACATCTAACTATTGCTCCTCAGTGAGTCCACCTTGAAATACTCATAGTATGCTACTGCACTCATTATCATATCTTGTTCCTCCTTCCAGCTACCTCTTTTTGGTTATGGCTGTTACATTATGTGAAATATCAGCATCAGTCCCTATCAAACTATATGGTATCTTTTTCTCTAAATATCATTAATTTCATTAAAGTTTATGGTAGCTTTCATGTGCCACGAGATAGCACTGGACCTTCGGCTCTTCAAATATGCTAGATTGCTGAACTTTGTTTGCTTTGTTTGTAGATATCTTTGCTCAGTAATGTGTGTGCCTTGTATATCACTTTCAACCCCTACAGTTTGCTCCCATTAGCTCTCTATTATGTATGAGCAGTAAAGAGGCTGCAGGAGCACTTTTTGGCATTGTGCTTTTCACTTCTCAACTTTAGGAGCACTGCAGAAACTCTGATTGCCCTCCCTTATTATCTTACTAGGTATTTGTAGTATTCCACAAAGTGATAGTATGTTGCTTCCATCTCAGAGGCCTTCTGCAATATTTGACATGCATTTCAGAATGTAGGACACCACTGGCTAGCACAACTTATAGAAAAAAGACACAAAAAAATTAGTGAAGAAATGAGAAATAAAATGGACGAGGACATGTTACTGTCCAAGGTTCAAAGTAAGAAGAGGATGACAAGACAGACAAATAGGAAAGCAGACACTTTTGTATATTTTATGTATTTATTCATTCTTCATTCAATCAGCTAAATGAACTGATCAAGTGCTCTTATCAGATAGAAGTAGTGACAGAATATAATTTCTTAAAACAGAAACATGAATACAAATGTACATTACAATGTATATAATATATTATAATATAATATAATATAATATAATAACAAATGGCACTGCAGTGTAGGGGTTGGGGTTGTTCTTACAGCACATGATACTGCAGTCTCTTTCTTTGTTGGGATGCATTTAGTGTCAAGTCTGCATGTCCTTCTTGGTTCCTCAGTGGTTTTCATCATCTGGTGCTCTGACTCTCTACCTCCTGCCATCTCCATGTGGTCATATATGAATTGGCAAGCCTTCAAACTTCCGATAGGTGCACATCTGTGTGTGTGTTTGTTTGTGTGTGTGTGTGTGTGTGTGCGTGTGTGTGTGTGTGTGTGTGTGTGTGTGTGTGTGTGTGTGTGTGAGTGGAGTGTGTATACATCTTCTGACAAACTTGCACATTACATGGGCTCCAATTTTCCCTGTTCTAAAATAGACAAAGCAGGTATAGGAAAATTAGTAGTATAATAATATAACAATTATATCCTGTTGTACGATTTAAAAAAAAAAAAAAAAAGCTCTATAAACCTATAAAGAACAATCTATCAGTAAACAAATATGTGGTCATAAAGAAGGCCCGGATTCTGTAAAGTTCACAGAAGTATTTGCAGACAGCACAGCATGTTGAAGGAAGATTTCAGAGCACCTGCTGTGTACCTTCAAAAGACACACTGAAGGTACATGGAATGCTTAACTATTCAACGTAGGATAATTACAGATTACGTGCACACCTGTCTGATTGCAAAACATATTGTGCAAACCCAATGCAACTTAAACGCATCAAACTACCATGGTGATTCTATTTCTGAAATCCTCACTGTATGCTTTATGGACCTCTAGGAATAAAAAGCTACTACTACAGATTTTGCTGAATTCCATAACATTAAAAAAAAAACAGAAAAATGCAACCTACAGTTAATGAACTGCAACATGATGCAGTGATACAAGCCATAAATTAGGCTGTGGCAGACAGCCAGGTAGAATCACAGCAAGGCTGCAACTAAACCAGTTGTCAGACCAGCAAGTCATTGACAGGTACCAGAAAGACAGACAACTTGTGCAAGCCTGTCTGCAACATGTGTGTCCCACATGTCTGTGCATAGCCTATGAGGAAACTCCATCCCACTTGAAAACAGAGATACATGAGGGATACTGTGGGAGTGTCCCAGACAGCTGCCTGTTGTATCCTGGCAAAATTTCTGGAGGCAGTGTGTAGCATAGTGGATGACTACATGCACTTTCCATTCACCACCGTGGAGCAGAGAACTTTAATGCCCAAGATTTACAGCATTGCAGACTTCACCCATGTAGTCAGTGCAATAGATTGCACACACCTACCTATCAAGATGCCAGTACATACTGAAGCAGACTGATACATAAACAGAAAAGGCTGGCCATCCATCAACTGCCACGTTGTGTGTGCAGCAGGCAGCAGCATAACAAACATTATGGCAATAAACCCTGTAAGTGTCCATGATGCTGCCTATGGAGGGGGAAGGGACTGAGGGCTACATTATACCAAGGTGAAATACCTGAAGGACTACTACTAAATAAGTACAGGGGCTCATTTAGGGTATAATCTAAGAACACCTCTCCCAACAATATCCATGCTGACCAATTGTTTCATTCCCCAGAACAAGTAACTGTGGTTATCCACTTGAGCCATAGCTAATGACACAGTACCATGAACCATCTGACCCTGCACAGGAGGCCTACAATAAAGCACGAACAACAACCAGAAACACCATAGTGTGCATATTGGTTGCACTTAAAGTTAGGTTCGGATGTCTGGACACATCTGGGGATGTACTGCAATACACACCTGAGAAGGCAGCACAGATGATAACAGTGTGCACCATGCTACACAACAAGATGACTAGAGTACATGGTGGCCTTCCAGCTGCAGGTGTGGGTGAACTACCTCAAAAACCACCAATATCTGAAGATGATACCTTGCAGGTATCAGAGGAGGAGCAGAAGGCATTGGCATTGGCAACATAGGGTGCAACCACAAGTGCAGGCTCAGCCAACAAAGCAGTGTCTGAATGCACAACTTTGAGTCATGAAATGCCACACATACATGAGTACACAAATTAAACATTGATGTTCAGGTGTTGCCCAACAACAGCAGCACAGATTGAACATAATGCCTACTGCCCACTAGATGTGCAGACTAAGCATCAGACATAATACCATAATCATAATATATATTATGAACACATACAAATATGTCAAAACAGGGATCATCAACAAAGGGCACAAATGACACAGGTATGCATACCCACCAGATTGTTGTATCAGTATATGGAAAGCAATAAGGGACACATGTCAGTGCAATGCATTCTTGTCTTTACAATATAATAACAAGAAAAAGAGAAACAACATAGGACATAATGCAAAACTTTTAATGTCACCAGAAAAATATATCACAGTAAACTAGCAATGTAATACATGGAGTCAGCTATGTTTATAAAATTATTGGACTCACTCTCATGCAATCTAGGGCAACCACACTGATGAATCACACCACAATCTTCTCTGCTCATACCACATACAGAAACACTTGGCCAGTTTGCTCCACAGAGGAGAGTGATGGGGTGACAACTCCATGTTGAGGTGAAAGAGCATGACTCGAGTTGAAAGTCTTGCTGTGACTGGTGGGCCCACAGCAGATGAGCCAGTAGTGGAAGTGTGTGGACATTAGACCATAGACACTGATGCTTGATGTGCAATGGTGGTTCTGCTGAGAGGTGACCTGCCTCTCCCATGTTGCAGTTGGCTAAGCAGAGTCAGGGCATGCAGAACTTTGCTTGTAGTATGTCATTGCTGTAGTACTTCAGAGGCCAGGCTTTCTACTAACTGTGCCACAGCTAGCATACTTTGATTCTTAGCTGTCAATGACACCATTGTCACACCATGTCTGCACTATAGTCCTTCATGCAACATGTGCAGCTTGTGTGCAACATGATCTGTGATACGGGCAAGTGCATAGATGTCTGATCCAAGTAATTGCTGGTAATGCTCATTTGACTGTCAGAATAGGCAGACACCTACTGACACCTGGCCATTCACACCATTTGCATGCCTACATCTACTGCAATGCCCAATATTAAGGTCTTGTGAGGAATTGTCAACATTAGCAGCAGTCTGAACTTGTGTCTGTCATTCAATGGCCACATCCGGTTCACCATCCAATGTCCCATTATTCTCAAATGGCCAGACAAGCTTCCCTCCACAGCTGCATCAACATCACTGTCAACATCTTGGATGGGCTCTATCAACACATCAGTGTTCTGTGTGCACAGGGCAATGCTACCATACTGTGAGACACACCAGATCCCACATCATGGTCACTGAATGGTATAATTGAGATACAGATAGTTGTGCTAAAAGAAGAAACAAATGACATAGATCAGGACAATGTGCTTATATTACATGATGGGTATCAAAGACATTGGGCAGGATTCACGATGGCTTGCACGGAGTCTAAGAGCTGTGTAAGACTCCATGCAGCCATTGCAATCCAGGAACAGCCCGAAATCCCGTGTAAGAGAAAGCTAAAACGACTCTTACACGGGCAGGGCGTGGATATGCTGATCACCCCACTTGCAGCCGAAAGGCATGCAAATGAGATAGATTAGCGATCCATGAAGCTGAAACCAGCCTGTGTAAGAGTCGTGTTAGTTGCAGAAATGTACTCAGTTGACAACTGAGTACGTTACTGCAAATAACACAACAGAGCCATGACAGCTCCAAATAAGCTGTGCAAATGTTACAGACAGCATGCCAATGGCCAAATATGTGGCCATTGGCATGGTAAACCGATGCAAACATGAAAAAAATATATTTTTTTCGGAGATCGGCGATGTTTAAGCGCAGCACAGCCCAGCGCAAATGGGCTGCGCTATATAAAACTAAAAAATGAAGGTTAGAAACCCACAAATGTGGGTTTTATGTAATGCATGGATTTGCAATGCAGGGACTAGCAGACCAAAATCAACATGGCCACCGTCTAGTGGTTGCTAAGGGGGGAAGCTGAGTGTAAGACATGTAACTAAGCATTAGTAGGCAATCCTATGTAAATGAATGGTAGGATAGTGAATCACACTGTCACATAGCAAATGAGCACAGTCCATGTAGTGTAAGAGTTAGATAAGGGGAGTAACAGAGTAGGAGATAGGTGACATCACAGGGGGGAATGTCAGGAAGAAAGCAAGCTCATTGGAGCAAAGTGGTATGTGAAACATATCAATCACACAGCAGAAAAAGAGGAGTGTCAACAGTTAAGCATGGGAAAGTCAAGAAATGGAAGGTGTACACTGTGGCCAACACCAAAGTTTCTTGATGTATGTGCATACACGCGTGTCCATGCTGGGAGGCGCGAGTAATACAGAGTGCGCACGTGTAAGGCAGAGTAAGCATGTAGGAGCCTGTTTAAAGATCTGTAGACCTGTTTGCACTGGTGTGCACACGTTTTAACCTGAATAAGCAGATTCTAGTCTGTGTAACCATGTGTGTGCACGTGGTAGCCACTGTGAGCATGTTTTCACTGGTATGCGTGCTGCTCCCCCTGAGGAAACAGAGAGGAAAAGGAAGCAGAAGAAATAGTAGGAAACTAGCAGGGAATACCTGTAGAGGTAGCAGGTGAAAACAATTAGAAGCAGGCAATTACACAGGCAGAATACAAGCCCAGCCCAGCACTTAAAACACTGCAAACAGCATTGCAGTATGTTTCTCTCAAGAGATACTGCAAGACAGGAGTAAGCTAGTAGAAGTGAAAACTGAAAAAGCTGCACTCAGACTAAACATGCTAGGGGCTGCCATAGCTGTCATAAGGAGACATAGGAGACTTGCTGAAGGTGGTGACAATGGAAATGCTGCCAGACAACCCACAGTGAGGAGATGGAGAAGAGTGTACATGCCCAGGGTCACCTACCAGGGGTTACATGAGCTGGAGATAGTGGAGCACTATAGAGTGGACAGAGACCTCCTGCAGCAAATTGTCGAGCTGTGCAGGCCACGCCTCACACACAGAAACAACAGAGGGGAACCCATCCCAGTGGAAACCAAGGTATGTGTTGGCCTAAGAATACTAACAATAGGTACCTTCCAGAGACCAACTGGTGATATGATGGGGATATCACAGGCATCAGCCTCCAGGGTACTGCACCAGTTCCTGGATGCCATGTCAGCACATGTCGGTGATAATGTATATTTCCCCAATGCCCATGAGGTATTGGCCAGCAATATGTGTCTCTTCCAGCAAATAGTGGAATACCCTGAGGTAGTGGGTGCAATAGACTGCATGCACATATGCATCAAAGCACCAGCCGGTGAGCGGGGTAGGGCCTACATTAACCGCAAGGGCTTCCCCTCCATCAACTGCCAGGTCATGTGTGATGCCCAGGGCACAATAATGAATGTGTGTGCTGGCTGCCCTGGGAGCTACCATGGTTCCCATATCTGGCATTTGATGCAGCTGTACCAGACATTTGCCAATGGGGACATCCCACATGGACACCTAGTGGGGAATGCAGGTTATGCACTGGAGCTGTGGCTGATGACACCCATTAGAAACGCACACACACCTGAACAGGAACGCCATAATGAGGCACATGCACAAACACGTAATGTAATAGAGCATGTGTTTGGGCTGCTCAAGTCACGGTTCCGGTGTCTGGACGCATCTGGTGGAGCCTTGCAGTACTCACCAACTACATGTACCCAAATTGTCATGGTATGTGCTATGCTACATAATATGATCCTACGAAAACAGCTGCAGCAGGACCAGCATAGGGCCAGGCCAAACAGCCCCCCACCATTGCCAAAGCCATCACAGGCAGAGCGTGACTCGGAGGAGGAACAACCTGAGCCTGCCCCAGTAGGCAGAAGGAGGTATGCCCAGTATGCCCTGGCCTTGGCAAAGAGGCAACACATAGCACATACACTGACTCAGTAGGAACCCTGGGAATGATACCCCTCTCTGACTCACTCATATAGTAACAGGGATGCCTAACATGACATAACCTGCTCTCAAACATGTACAGGGAGTGTAGTATGTGCATCCGACAGAGGCAGCCCTGCAGCACCATCTGAGGCATGATTGCCATGTGTTAAGCAATGTAACACCATCTAGTATATGCAAACATGAAGACCCAACCTAACATCTCACCCTCACCAAGCATGATGCCACACTATGAAGACAACAAGATCAAGTACAATAATTGGCTGAGGTATTGCTGTTAGCAAGGGGGAACACATGGCTGACAGCCTGGGCTGACATGCCGAGCAAGACATGATGCCCCACCTGCTAGGGATGGCACACACCCAGCACAACTGGCTGTGTAGATACGGGCAAAGGCTGCTGTTACCTCCACTGTGCCTGGAATAGTTAAGTCTGGAAACACAAACCCACCAACATAGGTAGCACAAGGGATAATAACCTGGATGTAATGCTACCCAATGCCAGAAGTCTAACCTGCAAGGTGCATGCAGACCAAACCCACCACAGCATGGAGAATGGTAATATGTGTTCTGTAACAGAAACCTGTGCAAGGCCCAGAAGAGCACCCTAATACTACCAGGTTATGCCTCATACCATGCTCTACAGCTCCAAAACATGGAACACACAACAATAGGAGTGTGGCTACCAGTAATTATCAAGACTAACCGCACCCCCAGGTTCTTACCACAGCAAGAAGCAGCATGGACTATCCACGGGCAAGTAACACTGTCTCAAACTGTGTACCTGTTTGAAGCCTGCTACAGACCCCACACACAAACCCAGGTACCCCAGCCAGCCTTCCTGAAGACACTTCAGAGTATGAATGTCCCAGCAAATACCAAACAAGGCACACACAAAGTATGACATAGGTGGCAATCCATTATGTATGGAAGAAGTAATCATGGACCTAGGGACACAAGTGGACGGTAACCTGTCATGTGACACACACATTGCCAAGGTGGCCAGGAAGACCTGCTATATTGCCAACCTTAATATGAAAGGATGCACATGTAGAGCTACAGAGGTCACTGTGCCCCCATACCCTTCCCTTATCAGGCACATACGTGACAACTATGCCCCAGTTCGCATGTACCTTACCTTACACAGAAAGACCCCAAATGTACCCCACCAACAGGATAAAGGGTCCAAACATTGGACATCTGCAGCCTGGCTGAAGAAACCCAGCCCAATTCAGAAGCATACTGCACAGTCAGAGGTGATGTATGCCTGATGTACAAGGCCATGTCCAATCCAGAATGAATGGACATGCTCCTCTGCAGAAACGCCAAATCCAGCAGACACACCACAGTGAGATATCTGAACCTCTACACATAGATTAATAGGATGTGCTGGAGGGACAGATCCATAACCCAGAGGCTCAGGACACTCTGGAACAGAATCCCAGTCCATGATAGGCTGATGTCCACACACAAACTCAACAAGAGAAATCCGTTGAAGTGCATGGGAGATAGCAGGTGTACACTGGGGGCCATCCCTGTGTCACATCTAGGAAATTAAACCCTACATGGGCATAATATGCGCATTGCAAGGCATGTTGAGACCCACATACAGTCTGTCCATGCTCAAACAAGGCTAGGGCAGATAGCCTAGTATGAACATATGAACCTATGATGATACAAATTGTGCAGGACACAAAGGATTATTACACAGCTATCCTACCTGATGGTAGGAACCATGGTGATAATCTAAAGATATGCTCTGCAGCACTCTAATATCACAAACAATACACCAAACCCACACACATTGCCAACATCCTACCTAACAGATTAATTGCAAACTCCCCACCAGCACCTAACTGCCAAATATCTATCCCAGGAGAGTGCTGGCCCCCCGACATTGCAGATGCTGAGGTAACAGCCAGCATCCACAAAGCACAGAACACAGCATCAATGGTACCAGATGGTGTCCTGGGTTGTGTCCAACAAGTACTGTAAGAAGAATGGAACAGCAAATAGCATTACTGTGCACTATCAGTCCTACCACAGGATATGTACCCAAAGTGCGGTGTACAGCAACAGTGGTCCCACACCACAAAGGGGGTGCCTGAATGGATACTGCAAACTATCACCCCTCAACCCTGAATATCTAGGTTGGCAAAGTAATGGATCATGGATCCCACGAATAACGAGACTGGGTACCTACAGACATTGGACCCTACCCAGTGTGGCTGTCATAGGGCAGATCCTGACCCGTACACATGTCTGACTCATGTGAAACATGCACCAAGCCCAGTGATGTGGGGAATGTTGATCACACTGCCTATCTGGACCTTGCTAAACCCTTCCATACAATACCCTAGTTGGTGGTACAGATAAGCTCACCAGCCTAACTATAAACCCCTATGCAAGTAGATGGATTGCAAGCCAGCTCAGGGATAGAACTAACCTGGCAGACATGCTGTAGCCATGGCAGACTGCAAACCAGGTACAACTGGCATCCCACAAGGCATGGTCCTGGGATCCCTCTTGTATGCTATATATGTCACATAGGTACAGGCAAACATGGAAGGACTCTGTCTGAACAGGTTTGCAGAGGACGACAAACTGGCCACCATATCAGACCCTCCAGCTGACACAAACAACCTACAAAAGGCATACATAGAAACACACAAGTGGAGCCACAGCCATGTCAACAACTTAAATGCAGAATAGGGTATAGTCAACCCCTGTGGAAACACAGTACATGGCCAGAAATTACCACATAGGTGTTAACCCAGTAAGTACATCAGGAGCAATAAGAGACCTGGGGACACAAGGTGATAGATATCCTGCATGTGACAACCATGTGTCTGTAGTGGTTACAAAAACATACCATATACCCACCTAATCATAAAGGTAAGCACAGCTTGGTTAGGGTAGGTCAATGTGCCTCTCCAGTCATCCATCAGCAGCCTCACAATTGTGTACAATGGCCCTTCAGGGATGTACTGTAGCAGACACCTGCAGCAACTGGAATGACCACACAAATACCCCACCAGGAGGATCGCAGAGCTGTAACAGATGCTATGTGTCACCTGAGTAAAGTAACTACAGCTCCACACAGTGCCATACTGCCTGACTGGAGGTGAACTGTGTCTGATGTATAGAGCCATGACCAACCTGGTATCAATGGACATTTGGCACCATGTAAACACTGAATGCTGGTGACCTATGCAGCTGACAGGCCTGAACCCCAGCACAGACATAAACAGGACATTCTGTACTGATTGGTCCACAACCCAGAAGCTCACTCCAATCACGACTAAACTCCCACTACAGGATATCCATGGAGTCCCTCAGTGACTGTCATCCAGAGGAATCATGATGACTGGATGGGAGATGGCAGGTGTACCCTGGATATCACCTGTATGTCATGAGTAGACAGAGTAACAGCACACTAACCGTGACATAGGTCATGGCAAACACCAGTAAATGTGTGGTGAAGGACAAACACTCTCTGACTAGCATTGCAAATGGACTAGGGCACATGGCCATTGTTTGTCACTGTCCACACAAGTTGTGGAATACATTAACAATGTCGGACAATCATGTACTAAGCTGTCCATATCTGAACAAAATGCAGCATGGTCATATCTGCACAACTGGCCCTCAACCAGTCTGGTTCATAGGTTCATAGGTTGGTACTAGGCTATCAGCCCTAGGGCCTATACAAGCCTAGCCATAACAATTCCCTGGCTATTCCTTCCCACATTATTTACTTTCCTGGACCCCTGTCTAGCAGGGTGACTGACGTGTTCCCTAGGGTGAATTTCCTTTCTCCCATCCAATTGTCAAGGTTCCTCTTGAAGAGGTCCAAAGAGGCACTCTGCTTGACATGTATGGGCAATCTATTCCAGAGTCTGGGGAGTCTCTGGGTCAGGAACCTATCCCTCCAGCATGTTTTGTTTATTGTGATGACAAGGTTTAGATCCCTGGAGCGTGTAGCTCTGAGGGATTGGGATTTCTTTAAGTGTAGCATGTCCAACAGCTCTGGGTTTGACATGGCCTTGTATGTTAAGCAGAGATCGCCTCTGAGTAGACGATATGCGACAGAGTATAGCTGGAGTTTTTTAAGGCGGTCAGTGTAGGGCATCTGCTTTAGGCCTGTGATTCTTTTAGTGAGGTATTTCTGAGGCCTTTCCAGTTGTTGCAGATGTCTTGAGAGGTACATACCAAATGGGGCGTTGTATTCTATAATGGGTCTAATGAGGGATGAGTATAGTGGGACAATGACCTCCTTCTTTCTGGATGAAAAGCCTTTCGTGATGAGGTGTGCCACATAGAAGGATTTCCTGACTATTGTGGTGATGTGGTTATCGAAGGTGAGACCACTGTCCACCTGTGTCCCTAAGTCTCTTATCACACTTTCTGTGTTTAGTGTACTGCCACCTATATGGTAATTCATGCATACATGTTTTTTCCCAAAGGGGAGAGTGGTGTGCTCACTATAAACATTACAAGCAGTGATAGGACTGGAACCGATTATACTGTCCACCACAGTGAAAGTTTTGCACCAGTACACTATACAACAATACAACTGTTTGGACAGCAGGAAAGGATGATGACAACTGTATGCAAACTATCCCATGACGACCATGCAGGCACAGCATAATGCCTGTTAGGTTCAGACACACAGCAGTTGGGCAGTAAGAACACAACCTGATGTCCAACACTCAACTGTACAAGTGATATATAGATGGCGTCCACACACAAACAGAAATGTGGTGGTCCACAGATCCACACATAAGGAAAGGTCACACTGGGCATGCTCGCACACTTAGATAAATGAGATGTGGCAGTCAAGAAGCCATACAAACTGTGAACTGGGCATGCTCACACACTTAGGCCATGTCACAGTTCAGCAGTTGCACACACATATCTGGCATTTCTATGTGTTAACACGGGAACCTCCCACAATACAGACATCTGCCCAGTGCACACAGTGAAGTTACAACTGAGACATAAGTAAAGTACTGGATCCCACTCATACGCAAACATCTTCCTCAGTACACACGTTGTTTATAGAGATAGGGAAGGCTATGGCAATAAAGACCCACAAACAGTATATGAGCAGCAGATACGTGCATCTGACAGGTAAACATATGGCCGTAGAGTGCAATACCTGACTGTTGTCCCTAGGGAATACAGAAGGCTATCCACAGTGTATTTGGCATCTGCCTCCACAGTACAGTAGACCACTGTGCCTGAGCAAAGTTAATGCATAGATATGCTCTCCCCCTTACTGATAGATAGTAACAGATGTACATACCTCTTCATCCATAATGATGTCAGCACACTATACATATGTCAGGAGCAAAAATTATACCCAGTAATGTGAATAGCGCACTCCGCTACTGCATCTCTAACAAGTGTCATAACATAGTTAGGTTGGGGTTTGAATCCTGCAAGTACTCAGTGTGTGTGTGACTGTG
The DNA here is from genome assembly GCF_019279795.1 of Protopterus annectens. NCBI lineage: Eukaryota > Metazoa > Chordata > Ceratodontiformes > Protopteridae > Protopterus > Protopterus annectens. The sequence goes on along the minus strand of NC_056730.1, from coordinate 224,135,584 downwards.
TGTGGGGGAGTAGTGTGTGCAATTCCATGTGTATGAGAAATGTCCCTTTTGGCAACTATTACTACACAAAACATGCTGCATATTCCACTGTCTAAACGCTGATGATGTCAGCACCCTATAAGTACAGCAGGAGAAAGCAATCCCCCCAGTAATGCAAATAGCGTGCTCTGCTAATGCGTCTCTCACTAGTGTCATAACATAGTTAGAGAGGGGTTTGAATCCTGTAAGTGCCCAGTGTGTGTGTGACTGTGGATGGGGAAGTAGTGTGGGCAATTCCATATGTATAAGAAATGTCCCTTTTGGCAACTATTACTACACAAAACATGCTGCATATTTCACTGTCTAAACACTGATGATGTCAGCACCCTATAAGTACAGCAGGAGAATGCAATCCCCCTAGTAATGCAAATAGCGCGCTCTGCTAATGTGTCTCTCACTAGTGTCATAACGTAGTTAGGTAGGGGTTTGAATCGTCCCAGTGTGTGTGTGACTGTGTATGGGGGAGTAGTGTGTGCAATTCCATGTGTATGAGAAATGTCCCTTTTGGCAACTATTACTACACAAAATATGCTGCATATTCCACTGTCTAAACACTGATGATGTCAGCACCCTATAAGTACAGCAGGAAAAAGCAATCCCCCCACTAATGCAAATAGCGCACTCTGCTAATGCGTCTCTCACTAGTGTCATAACATAGTTAGAGAGGGGTTTGAATTCTGCAAGTGCCCAGTGTGATTGTGTATGGGGGAGTAGTGTGTGCAATTCCATGTGTATGAGAAATGTCCCATTTGGCAACTATTACTCCACAAAACATGCTGCATATTCCACTGTCTAAACACTTATGATGTCAGCACCCTATAAGTACAGCAGGAGAAAGCAACCCTCCCAGTAATGCAAATAGTACACTCTGCTACTGTGGCTCTCACAAGTGATATAACATAGTTAGGTAGGGGTTTGTATCCTACAAATGCCATGTGTAATTTTGTCACACAGTTGTCCATGTGTGTGGGTTGTTGTTCTCAATATTGCACGACATACATTATATTAGTAATGTCAATGCACACATGATGTATGTGTGTGACACCTACACATATGTACATGTGAACTGCAAGAGTTCCCATGTCCGAAGCCTGCCTCATGTGAATACATGGAATATGCATCAGACAACTGTATGACTGAGGTGTTTTGTGCAGGGGCTGCATGTGGTATGTGACTATACAGTGTGGGTTGTAGATGGTGTCATCCCACCAGCGAGGGATACATGATTGGTCTGGAGCATATAGTCCACATGTTGGTGATGAACAGGTGCAGCATGTTGTCACCACTTGTGGGAGTGGTAACAAGTTGTTCCATAGCAATGCGGGGAATGAATGATAAGACACCTTCAGATAGGGTCTTGCAGCTAGAATAATGCTCACACTGCATGTTTGGGTAGTTGCAGTACAACCATATAATGGTGTGTGTAGAGACCGTCATATTCTCAGTGTTGTCAGGAAGGGCAAGTGGGTTTCCTGGGTATGGGAGTGTGGTGTGTGCCAGGCTATGAACCTGAAGGCAGTCTAACCCACTGTGTGTTGCACATGGAGAGGCTCTGATGCTTTGTGCAGTGCCACCAACCTGGGGGTGTGTGTATCTGAGGTGCCTTTGGATACATCCCCCCTGTTCTGTTCTGGTGCATGTGTAGGGGATGACAAGCATGGTATCAGGAATGCCCTGGCACTGACGGTGTGCACCTGGGAGCCTTGTACCAGGAGTCTGTTACTGCACTGATATTGCTGTACCCCATGCTAAGGACAGTTTCCACTGCATGCATCTTGAGGTTTGCACTGCTACTGTTGAGTAGCATTGCTATTAGTGTCCCATCCCGTGTGATACCTGTGTAGGTAGCTATGTAATGTCAGCCTTGCATACAAAGGCAGTATGTGTGTAGCAACAGCCTCTGCCAATATACAATGGCCCATGGGTGACAGGTGCAAGTTGTCCCAAGCAAAGCAATGTGGCATGTCCAGCATGTAATCCCACACTGACAGGCATTGGATCCCCTTTGGATGTCACTGAAAGATACATTAAGTGCAGAAACCGATGATCCTGTCTACATATTGTGGCAGCATTTATGGTGAGGGTGAGATGCTACCCAAAGCCAGGGTCATACCAGCCTGTGCCACAACCTCAGAGAGCCCCTCCATATCCCCTAACATGTAGTCCAGGGAGGTGCATCAGAAGTCATACACACTGGCACAAACAATGACTGAGTCACACTGCAACATGCCTTGGAGTGACAGCTTTGCTTGTGTTATGTGGTGGATCATAGTGCCCGATGGGCAGCTCAGCCTGACCGTCACCATGTTCAGCCTGGGAGCAGGACCACCATGTACGTGTCAATAGAGGTACCTCATACAACCGTAGCAGGTGTGTTGTCTAGCCGTATGGCCTGACACTGTTTGGCACACAGGCTTTGTGAGCTATGTGTTGCATGTGCTCTGCTCTGGCGTAATGTTTGCTTGTGTGTCTGCTTTGCAGGTGTCAGCTGCTCAGGCAGGATGCTATTCTGAGAGCCCAATAGTGTACCTGTGTGTGTCTGTGTTTGGATTGTGGTTGTGGCAGGTCTATGGGAGACTGGTACTGTATTCACTGTAGTATCCCACTCCACCTGACAGGGAATGCCAGTGCTGTGTAAACAGAGCTTAGCCCCCAGTTTGGCTATGTGGTTGCATCTCTCACATGTGTTGTACATGTATGGGAAGGGGAGAGGGTTGTCTGAGTACATGAGGCAGCTGTAACATTGCCACATGACTCACAGATTCACCAACTGGACCTAAGAGTAGATCGACAGGTGACCTTTGCACATGCTACCATAGCATTGTGACTCCCATACTAAGTAACGAAACATAGGGCCAATGGGGAACAAGGTACTCAAGGTGACCATGTGAGGGTGTAGTGCTCCTGAATTGTTAGTGCTGGCATATATGAATGCTGTCTTGAGCAAATGTGAGGTAAGTCATATGCAATGTGTTACAGGCAAGCTACATGCAAACAGGACAAACAGTGATGTTCTGTCAAGTGACATATGGACATCAGTACTGTAAGCAACACAGATGTCACTAGGGATCCACAGAGGCACTGTATATCTGCACTGCAGGTGGAATCAGTGTTTCAGGAACATAACAGGCAAACATGCATACAAACAAAGCTACAGTCAGCAGGCCTGTATGTAGACTATGCTACAACAAACAAGATGTACAACTTCCAGTATGTAACAGTGCATATATGCAGGCACTCTAAGCCAGTACCCAGACATTCCCAAATCAGATGGGCTGGGTCCAGCCGCAACCCCCACAAGTGTATAGACCACATGCCTTCGTAATGTTGAATAACTGGCCTGATACCCTAGTGCTCATACCTGTAATAATACGCATGTCAAATAACAGACACTGAGCCCTCACTCAGCAGTTCCAGATGTAGTATGGTGTATGCTACCTGTCCTGGCACCACAGTATCCTTGACATGTATGGACACTCTCACTCCTGTCATAGTTAGTTCTGTGTTTTGGTGCTGTTTTGCATGGTATGAGGTGTGACCTTGTAGTGCTAGTGTGCTCTTGTGAGCCCTGAACCTGTTGTGTAGTACTGCACAGATATCAACATCCTGAAACATCTGCATTGCAGAGTCATGTGTGGACAGCATGCAACTCACAGTTGACATGGCCATCATTGAGTATCCATATGTACATTGTTGTATCCCCTGTGCTACCTATGTAGGTGGCCATCTCTTCACAGCCTCACCACCAGTATGCAAAGATGTGCAGACAGAACACTGTGGTAATTAGTATGGGTGTACAAAACAATACAATGACATTCATACTGTAACTGCATCAGGCATGCTGGTATATACCCACAATGCTATAATTACACTGTACTGTTGTCAACATCATACTATTACAATGCATCTATGTAGTCACCCTGTGCATCAGCACCATGTTAACCTGTTCTTGCACTGATTTTACAGATTGCAGGAGGTGGCACGGTTTCATCATATGCACAGGGTGTGTACCTGATATGCCTGAGTCTGCCACTGATACAACCAATTGACATGTGTGTGTGTGTGTGTGTGTGTGTGTGTGTGTGTGTGTGTGTTGGTGAGGGACAGCAGTACAAGATGGGGCAATGTTGATGCATTGTGTGTGTGTGTGTGTATGCAGTAGCCCTAGGTGTTATCACTTTGCATGTGTGTATGAATGCACACAGTCCCACCTCATGGCTACCATATACAGGTGTTTGTGGACAGCCACAGACTGTACCTGCCAGGACATACAGATCACTGTATGTGGCCACGGACACGGTATCTGTGCCTGGCAGGGGTGCTATGGACCGTATCAGGTACCAAGCCAGACTGGGTACTGTCATTAGAAGCAGGTGTTCGCTGACTGGAGACAGGTCCCTGTTGGGACTGTCCAGTGCCATGTGCACGTGGTCTCCTGGAGCAGTCCAATGACAGCACAGACCCAGCATTTCTGGGGCTGCTGCTTGCACTATGTGAGTGGCCGCGGCCCTGTTGTCGTCTGCGACGGTTGCCAGCTGCTACTGTTGCTGGCATACGGCCACGTCGACGCCTCAACCATCCACCATTGCCCTGGCTCATGGAAATATAGTTGTGGAACAGATCTAATGTGTCCCCCCAATGTCTGTCAATGACCACGGTGAAGTTGCAGATGGCAGCCACAACATCACGCATACTGTCACTCATTGCTGTGCGACATGCTCTCAGCTCCCTCAGACCCTGTCCAGTGTACCGTTCCATACATGACTGTGCCTGCATTACAGCCCGAAACATAGCTGGGGTTGAAAGACCTCTGTGGGCACGTCTGACAGGGGCAGTACGCCCATGGATGCTCCCACGAGAACCCATGGACATCTGCCTGTGTGGTACAGTGTCAGGGCCCTGGCCATGGCTACAGTGTGGGGATGCATTTGCCACCGTTACCACATTACGCTGGTCAATGCCCACTGTATCCTGTCCATCACCTAGGGACATTGGTGACAAAGGATGTATTGGCAGGATGTCTGTGCACATTGATGGGGTCGACAGCTGTGTAGTATCAATTGGCTGACCAATTACGGACCCTGGCACACCTACCTGTGCCATTACACAGGTATCATCATCACTATCCACAGCAGCTGATTCATGTTCCCTGCTGCATGACACCAGAGCAGCACCAGAACCTGTGGGAGTAAGACAGGAAACACAGTTTACAATGTGAACACAATGCCACCACTGATGCACACATGCGCACATGCACACATGCACACATGCACACACCTCAGTATATGAGATATCAACCCAGAGACACAAACACACCTGCAATCAAACACATAGCACTACTGCTTCAGCCTATTATTACTGTTAGTATACAGAGTAGTGAAGGTAATGGTATTACACACTCACCAGCATGGATAGGCTGCCTTGCTGTTACACCAGAGGGACCTGCGGAAAAGAGACATTTATCGTCAGTGGGCACAACTGTGCCATTGATACTGTGGGCATGATACAGTTCAGTAGTGCAACAGTTAGCTTCCACAGGTGTTCTGCAGATAATGCGGTTATCACTAATGCACAATAATTACCAAGATAACAGCTACAAATCGAGGACACACCCCACACATGCATAACCTAACAGTGTACAGAATGGTCACTATACACATGGCATGTTACCTGCACGCTCTATGTCCTGCTGCTGTGTGGCTCCAGCCTCCATCATTACACATGTATGCTGCTGTTGTTGTTGCTGCTGTGCTGGAGCCACAACACTCAGGAGTAGTCCCTCCAGTCTGGTGAGGGGGGGGGATGTCTAGCCACCCCACCACCTGTGGCAAGCCGCTGCCTGTGGATATCCGACGCACGCTGACGGACATTTCTAATTAAATCACTGCAGTGATGGCGTACCTGCTCATATGTCCGGTTATGTGTGCCTATGTCATTTACCTGACAGACCAGGTCTTGCCACAGTGCAGCCCTCTCCTGCTGGTTCTGGCTGGTACAGGAAAAGAGTACAGTGAAATCCCGCACAAGGCTCTGGTGTATCTCCTCCTCCTCTGCAGTGGAGTAGACTGGGTTCTGCCGGTGAACCATGGCCCTGAAAAGGAGAAGGGAAATATGTCAGAAATATCTGTCAGCAGACTATAGCACACATAATACACATTATACTTGACTGCAGTGATATAACTTAGGCACCATATATAGCCTCTGTCTATCTATTGGGGGATACACATGTACATGACCAAATATCAGCGCTCATCCGACAACTGTGCAACAGTACCTGGCACACTCTATACAACAGACTAGTATACTGCAGCAGTCAACGCACTGTTTCAGGTACAATACACAACCTCACACTGGGGGTTTGAATCAAGGTACTGTATGGGGAACATTATCAGCCCATGCACTGCACACAATGCACGTTACATATTTCACTGGTAATGCACACTACTCTTACTTGCCATAACCCTACCTACACCACAGTGACATACAGGGTAACACAGCACAACATATGGCAATGTAGTATGTGTTGATCGCAATACCCACACACCTGTCTCTGGCCTCACACCAAGGACACACACTACCATGACAGACAGACAGTCATGGTGAGCAGTCACACCAGTACACAACATGCACCCAGTCACTAGCACACTCATTCCACCTCACATATTCCGTTTGCAATGTGTTAATGGGTGTGCATTGTGTCCTAGGTAGGTAGTGTGCTTTTGGCCTTGGGCCTACAGCAGCATACTGTTATGCTACCCTGCCCCTTGTGACACATGTGTTATGATCGTACCTGCTCCTTACAAACAGTTAAACAGGGTGACTCATATGGCATATTACCTATCAGCATAACATTCAGCAGGGGTATGTCTGACATCTACTCATGGGGAGCCTTGCTTCTTAATTCTGTGTGGTCTACTACAGGGTATGTCATATCTGTTGGTAGGGTCCCGTACCTCCACTATGTGCTCTATACTGCAGTGACAAGGACGACAGACATAGGTAATGTGTGTTGTGGATGTTGGAGGTGTTACCATGGTTGGGAGACAACTGTCATGGGTGTGACCGAACTATGTATATCCAGCAGTCGTAAACTCTATGTAAGTAGTCTGTGTATGCTCTGTGGTGTTTGAGTGCATTGACACAGTTACTTGCATATGTCTGTGTCCTTCACCATATATGTAGCTGTCATGGGAGTTACATACAGGGTAGGACATTGTGGGGTGTGGAGGGGTACAGTGACCTACATGTCCATAGCTGACACACCATGTCCGCTGACACATTCCATGTACAGGTATTACAGGACTAGTGTGCCACTGTGTATATCGATGTGGAGCCTATTGTACACTTGTTGACCCTGTTCCCCCCTGACACATGCAGTGGTGGGCAGGCATGTACATATGTGGTGGTTACTGGTGTCAGTGTTTTTGAATGGGGTATAGTACTCCAGTATCCACACTGTTGTTCACTCCATGCCTGTGACACCAGGCATCTGTAGCAAGACATCTTCACACATGTGCCTCACACAGTTTATATATGTATATATATATATATATATATATATATATATATATATATATATATATATATATGTATATATATGTATTGATATATTTATATCTGTATATGGATATATATCTTTTTGTATATATGAATATATAATATGTATATATAGATGTAGATATATACATATAGCTGTGGGGAGAGAGGGGGAGAGAGTGAGAGAGAGAGACACAGGGTGAGTGTGAGTGTGAGGGGTTGGGACAGAGAGTGAGAGATAGTCATATACAGACATATCTGTTGTCAGTCAGATCTATCTGTATATGTGTAAGTCTCTACAGATATCTATATATGTATGTGTGTATTACATATATCTGTACGTACATATTCTACCAATCTCGATGTCTGTGCAGTAAGTGAGAACCTGGTTCAAGGCTTCTGAGAGCACACCAGCGGTACCAGGTTATACCCCGTATCATGCATTTTGGCCCCAGGACTCGGGACAAAACAAAAAGGGAGGGGGTGTGTCCATATTCATGGAGGACACACACACCTCCAGGTTAGTGGCAACACATGAAGCATCACAGACCATCCAGGAGCAGATAACCATAGGCAAACCTGCTATACAACTGGTAGCATGTTACAGACCACCCTCCCAATCTCAGGGACCACAGTCGGCCTTCATGTAGACATTGGAGGATATGAATGTCCTACCATACACCATCATATTGGGATAGTGTGACTACCCTAACATACACTGGGTGCATTATTCTACCCCAAACACCCCAGCCCAAAGGTTCCCGAAATTCACTATGTCAAATGCAATGGAACAGCTAGTCACCTCTCCCACAACAGGAGATAATATACTAGACCTGATCATCACAAACATGGGGACAATGTGCTACACACTGGAAGTATACCACTCACTAGCCACATCTGACCACAGACTAATCCCCCTGGATATACATATCCCACCTCCCCCACAACACAACAGACTACAGTGGGAAACCTCTCACATGCCGACTTTACACATCTTATAACTGAGTTGGTATCCTTAATGCCCACTGGGCCAGTGTAATCCACTTCCCACAATACAGACACCCTCACATATGCTTCTACAGACATCTCCAAGAATGCATGGATCATGCAATCACAAATGGAACCATGACCCTCTCCACCAAGGGCAGGCATCCTGTCTGGTGGACCCCAGCATTGAACAAATTGTATAACAACAGATGGTAGCTACTGCATGGCAGAGCATGCTTCCATAGAGCTACGGCATCTCTCATCAACAGTAGTAGAAAGATAAGTTTTGTCGTACAAACATGCAAGGCCAACAATGAGAGGGACATCGCTATGGTCACTACAGATAACCACAAGACCTTCCTCTGCTATGTTACACACCTGGGTGGGAACCCTCAGTTGTGTTCACAGTTAGTTCACAGTGACATACGCTACACTGAATACACAGATAATGCCAACAGTCTGGCAGACAGGTTCAGTGCAGGTTTCTCCACTCCCTCACCCACACATGACGAATTACTTATCCCAGCTGACTGTAACCTCCCTGGCATCTCAGATGTCCAGCTGGGAACCACCATCAGCGGAGCTGTAAACACAGCATCAATGGAACCCAACGGTATTGCAGGTTGCATGCTATGTGAACTGCAAGAGGAGCTACACATGCACATTACATGCTATTCAGCCGTAGCCTTACTACAGCATATGTACCTGGACACTGGCATACAGCAACAGTAGTCCCACTCCACACAGGAGGCACCTCTACAGACCCTGGTAACTACCGCCCCATAAGCTTAACCAGCCTGGTCTGCAACACTATGGAAAGGATCATTATGATACCCATACACAGAGACATTGGGGACTTAGACACTTGATCCCACCCGGTTTGGCTTTGTAGAGGGCAGATCCTGCCTTATAAACCTGGTTGACCTTTTCAAATCAGTCACTACAGCCATTGCTGAGGGCATAGCAGTCCATACAGCCTACCTGGACTTGCCTACAGCATTCAACACAATACCGCACTCTGCCATCATAGACATGATCAACAGCTGACATGTAAATTCATATGTCACATGATGGGTTGCAAATCAGCTAACGGATAGAAACCCTATAGTCAACCTCACTGGTGCCATGTCAGACTCAGAGCCAGTCACATGTGGTGTCCCACAGGGCTCTGTCCTGGGACTGCTCATGTTTGGCATATCATTCTCAGATGTGGAAGCAGACATGGGAGGGTAGTGGCTGACAATGTTCAAAGATGACTGCATACTAGACGCCATAGGTGATACACCTGCTGACACATACATCCTACTGACAGGCCTCACGGACACCAACAACTGGTGGCGGAGTCATGGCCTGACAGCGCATGCCACGTAATGTATAGTCATACCCTTTTGGATGGACAAGGTACCTACATATTATCACATAGACAATAACCCACTGAGTACAGACAAAGTAATCAGAGACCTGGTGACACTGTGCAGTGCTGAGCTCTCATTTGACAACCACGTTGCCGAAGTGGTTGGATGGACTTCTTACCTTGCCCACCTTATCATGAAGGGATTCACATCCACATCAAAAGGGGTCATTGTACCCCTATACTCCTCCCTTATCAGGCCCATGACTGTGTACTATGCCCCATTTGGTATGTACCTCACCTGGCACTTGCAACAGCTAGGGGGACCCCATGAGTACATCACCAGGAGGATCAAGGGTCTGCAACAACTATCATATGCTGCCAGACTAACGTAACTCATGCTCTATTCCATAGCATACTGCCTACGTAGGGGTGATCTGTGCCTGATGTAATAGGCCATGTCCAATCTGGTAGTGATGGACATGTTCCACCTCATACAATCCAAATCCATCAGAAGCATGACAGCTACAGATTTAAACCTCAGCACACATATGAATAGGACATACTGTAGGGACAGATCCATCACTAAGAGGCTTCCCATACTGTGGAACAGGATCCCAGTTCATGTTAGGCAGAGACCCTCACTGACACTCTTCATGTTCATTCTTGACAAGTGGATGGGAGATCATAGGTTTACAGCAGGGGTCTTCTCTGTGTCACTACTAGACAGAGGCACAGTACACTAATGCTATTATGTAAGGGGGTCTTCACTGTGTCACTACTATACAGAGGCGTAGGTTTCTAAATCTATTCTATACACTGTCTGCAGATAGCCTAGTACTAAACTATGCCACTGTGAAACTATATCTGTCTATGTATTTCTACATCCCTCTCTATCTATGTATACACATATGCATATTTTATATATATATATATATATATATATATATATATATATATATATATATATATACATATCTCAATATACATATGTATACACATGTTTTATATATATATATATATATATATATATATATATATATATATACTCCTTTTTAATTCCACTTATGTATACACACAGTAACGTACTGCTGAACACCCATTACTGTACCACCTACTTGTACATTGCACTACAACCTACATTGCTATGTGCACATAGCTACCATCACATACATATGTATGTGGAGCCTTTAGTGACAGTGTCAGTATGTCCCCGTCCCTATGCACATCCTCATATACATAGATACAGACCAATAACACATCTGGAGGGTTCACAGTATGTAGATTATTAAAGTAGTACTTTACATTACCTGTGTTTGTTGCAGCTGTTTGTGTAGGCTTGCAGTTGCTTGGCTTGCTGTCAGCCTCTTTGCTTTGTTGTTTCAGGTTTGTTATTTCTTTCTCGTTCTTTCTGTCTTTCTTTCTTTCTTTTTTGTTTTCTCTCTTTCTCTCTCTCCCTCTCTCTCTCTCTACCTCCAGCGGGTGCAATGACAGTATTGCATGTGTGGACTGGGAGTACAGGATGCTTTTGTAGGTATCTGCACATGTCCATGTGATGGCCTCTGCACCAGTTGTTAGCCAGCATTTGCTAATTGCATGCAGCCTGTTGTGTAGTGATTGCAGTTCTCACTGTGATTAAAGGCCTGTGCTATAAAAAGGTCTGTTAGGTAGGCATAGCCCTTTCAGATTATCAGGGTGGGGACCATGCTGGTTTGCTGTGGACACTGTTCTGTGAGTTTAATGGTTGGTATGTCTCTCATATTTCAGGCTGTGTTGTAGACACTGCAATGCATGTTGTTCGTTAAGCTGAGTATTCCTTCCTCCAGTGTCCTGTGATGTGTGATGTAAACTGACACCTACGACTAGTAATACTGTGTATATGGGTGTGTGTGCTTTCCTGTGGGGATTGTGGTGTAACTGGTATATAGCAGTGGCTCTTGCAATCTGTTGATATGGCTTCAATATTTGGCCTTTACATTCACTCCTTGCATGCCTGCTAGGTGTCTTTCCTGTTATGTGTTGCTATGGCTTTCCTATTTTCCATTTACATTCACAGCTTGTAATGCTTGCTAAATCTGTTTGGCCAGCAATTTCCTATGTGTTTGTTGTGGTAGGATGTTACTGCATGCAGTATGGTCTGGCCATGGTGTGGGCCTTGATACTTACAGGGGTATTTGATCATGCTGCTGAGCAGGCCTCAGATACCCTCCGGTGCATCTTTTATCAGCCTCATGGAATGGTACATAGCAGTGGGTTACTCCAGTGGCATATTCTGATACTCTGCAGTTGTGACTGTGGGTTATTTCAAGCATATGTATTAGTACACCATTTGTGCCGTGCAGGTGGTGCATACCTTCAGTCAGTCATATCTACCTTTGCATGTGTAGTTACACCTTTCTGCCTACTGTTAGTACATTTGGCAGGGTGTCAGTGGGGCACAGTTGACATTTGTTTTCACAACAGGGACATCCCTGTAACTCAGTCACAGTTGCTATGTCTGAACTCTTAACTATTCAACTATGGCAGTGTTTATCCTGCTCTGAGTATGGTTGTGGCTTGCCAGATGCTACTGTGACATTATTACCTAGTAGTTACCAACTAGCATGACTGTTTCTCAGCACACAGTACTATTTTACAAATCCACTAGATTTGACAGTAAATATACATGACATGCTTTGTATACTAGACTTGTATATTCCCTTTACATTAATTCCTACTATTTTATGATATATTTCTTTCAGCACAATGTTCTTGTATAGCACTCATGGTTTAGTGGTAAGTCATGCAGACTAGTGTTTCCAAGGTCCTGGATTCGAGACTGTGGAAGGTATTTTATTTTGCTGCTGAGAAAACTACAGGCCTTGTCATTCAGAGTGACTAAGGCACTTTTAAGCAGTTGTAAGCGGGTTAGCGCTGGTTTGTGTGGAGGTCACGCATGTGCATGCTGCTTAGCTTCGCACACACCCACTTACTACTGCTTAAAAGTGCTTACTCTCACGCACACTCGCACTATTTTCTTTGAAAGAAAAGAAAATGGGGAGATAGGAAAGTGGTGAAAAAGGGGTCACAAAGAGGGTAGGACAGTAGGGAAACAAGCTCGGGTTTTGCAGGAGGGCTGTAGGAAAGGCCCATAGCTGCCCATTTCTTCGTCAGTAACAGCTGTGCATATGTTTGTAATTTGGTGTGAAATTTGAAACCTTCCACCCCTGAGAGAGGTGTAAGGAGAACAATATTACTTGTTGTACAGCCAATTGTAATTGCCAGTTTACATGTCCAGCAGACATGTATGCAAAATGGGCAGCTATGTATGGGGCGTAATTTTTTTGTGGGTACAGAGTGCCTTTTTTTTTTTTTTTTCAGGTGAGAGTGGTATGTCAGGTACAGGAAGTCAGTATAGCTGGGGAGGCAGGTTGGGGAGGTTAACAGAAGAGACAAACAAGACGCATAGAGGGGCGGTGTATGACACATGTGGGGGGTTACACAATTGACAGGGACGGATGTTTGGATATCTCGAGCCCACGAGCCCACAGATGGCAACAGTGGAACTGAGATCCCCACCCATGGGCAGTTGCCACTGTGCCTTCACTGCCCAGGATGGGCTGTGCTGGGGGCTGTGTAGGCCGGGCAGCAGGCATGCCTGTGAGTTGTGCCACCAGTTCCTCAAGCTGGCGTAGGGGCCCAAGCACAGCATGCCGGATCTCCCTACGCACCACAGTCTGGACATTATGGAGGGTGAGTGGATGTTCTCCTCCGGCCATGCTTGCACAGGGGGGACGAGCCCAATCCCCTGCAGCGCTTCCACCCGCAGGTGGCACAGGGCCACCGGAGGAGGGTCCGGCCTGGGCACTACTGCCAGGTGCACTCGCCAGCTGAGGTGGGAGATGTTGGTCTGCTGGAACCCGCCTTCCCTGTCGTCCTATATTTTGCATTATGTTATGACAGTTTGGGTTAGTAACGTAGAATACCATTCACAATTAGTTGTAACAGCATGCATTAGTATTCCTATTAACCAAACACCCATAAATTCAAGAAATTGAACAGCAAGCATAACACATGCATAATTTGAACAGCAATACACAAACCAACAACATGCAGGGTCGATTGATGGCAACAGGCCATCAGGTTTGGATGTATGAACAGGGCAGATGCATCAACGTGCATGCAAATATGTATGAACCAACAGGACAGATGTCCAGGGGTGTTAATTGTGATTTTACATACCCATTTCACGTGGAATGGATTATCTGTAGTTACAGGGTAGGGTGAAGAAATATTTAATTAACAACTTCAAATGCCTATGCATATGCTGTACATTTCTACTAGCTGCAGATATATACACAGTACAGGTCTGCCTACAGTTTCCTATGTGATAACTACTTCAGGTTGGTGATAGGAATGTTACTGCTACATCAATATACATTTCATATTTATTCATACACATTCATATCTGGCTCTGTTCAGCTACATCATCCTGCTACATTTGCTTTATATGGCTATGGACAACTGTGGATGTTTGGTATTTCAGACAACCATACATATTGCAGACTGAGAGCAACATATCTAGAGTTTGGGACACATATTCCAGCTTCAGTACTGTTTTCAACACATGTTGCTGTTTGGTTCTGCCTGTTACATTCATTTCATTCTGTACTGACTGCAGCATACTTTATTCAGGAGTTATTACTACTTTATTGGTGGATTCATACCTCTTTCTCACACTCTCTCACTTGTTTTATTTTTACAATTCAGGATGGTACTTAATTCTAGGCTTTATTGACATGTTTTACCTTTAGTTATAACAATCCTTTCCAACAGTCTCACTTATGTCATGTTTCAAAATTTCAGCAGGGATATATTTCACACGTGTTTTACTCAGCCTCCGCAGCTGTACTTTTCAGCCTGCTGCAGGTTATGTACTATTATATTACAGGTGGGACATCTTTATTTCAGACTTGTTTCATTTTTATGTTTGGATTACAGGCTGCATCACACTTTTGTAATC